>NC_135784.1:309316927-309439427 GCF_051106095.1 Pogona vitticeps
TTCACTTTGCATTCAATCTGGGCCGACTTCGCAATAGACAGAGATAAAGATGTAGACCTGAATAGGAATAGATTTGAATATAGACATAGAGAAATATTTTGATTTCCTCACTGTAGTTTCCCAATCAGTGTCACTAAACTAAGCTCTGCAAGGCTGAATGGCAATTGAAAACGTATCTCCGCTTCTTTGAGTGAATTGAAGCAGGAGAGATTTCATTGCTGACTTTTTTTAAAGAATGGTATGGAAATCACTCAATGTTGCTGCTTCAACTTACATTCCACCCCATAGTGCTAAAACACCGGTCGGTTTACAACACAATTCTGCAAACATGAGGTGAGGTAGTCTGTAATTGCTTCGTGGCCATATTTTGTACAATTTGCCCCTCACAACATAACCCCATTAGGAGTTTCGTCCAGTAGAAGAAGCTTCATGAAGTACCGTTGGCTACTATCTAAGCCCACTGCACTTAACAGTCTTGAAGATGATTCACTATTAGAGATGAGGGCATTCATGTTCGTATACGAATACAAATGTCCCAGCACAGCTGGAGTTAAGAAGGGTCCTCCCCCTGGGGCTGGACCATCCATTCATGCATCCACCAGCAATGGCCTGTATGAATATCCCATCTCTCTTCACCATGAATTGGATTGTCAGTTTAGAAAACTTCCTTTTTTAAAAAAGACTATGGTGGCTGAAGCATGCGGGAAGTTGTAGGCGTTCAAAAAACTTTTCCAACTTCTTTTTTAATTGTCATCCTATTGAGTTCCATGTAGTAAAGCTACATATTGGTGCAGATGAAGGAAATATATGTTTTCTTAAATCTGTAGGAGGAGATGATGCAGATAAGAGCAAGGAGGATGAAGAGAACAGAATGCCTTAGGAGAAAAAGACTAGAGGTGGGCCAACTGGCTTAGAAAACCATCTCCCAGAATACGCCAGTGAGTCTAGACTGTAACCGTGTGGACTAAGGTATTCTTAGAATTATAGTCTGAAAAGGTTACTCTTCTCATCCCATGGAAAAGGGGATGAGACTAGAAAGGGATGTAGCGATGAAAAAGAAAGGCTGACACTTCTCCCACAACTTAGCTATTTGTCATGTTAGCTACATCTGCATCCCCATCTCCACCATGTGAGGGCATCTCACTGGAACATAAGAGAACCAGACTGCAACATCCAGACTCTGCAAAATTCTCTAAGAAGCTAGAATCCCAAAGGCCATTGAGAATATTTCAATGGGGATGTGGGTTTGGGTTTTGGTAGTACTGGCTACTGTCCTCAGCTCAGCAACATCTCATTCTCTAAGATTCGACATGAGAATGGGGGCAGGCCTTTATGATGTCAGAGAGGCAGGGCAGGCAACCGTTGGGACCACGGCTGCAACTGCCTTGGGGCAGAGCCTGCATGCTTCCCAAAAGCACATTCATTGACTCTCCTCCACTCAATGTATTCACGAAGGCTTTCACGGCTGGGATCTAATGGTTGTTGTGGGTATTTCAGGCTTTTTTAAAAAAAACCTTCAGAACACGGCCAAAAAGCCCAAAAAACCAACAACAACCATCTCCTCCATTCCCTTACCCTGCTCCTAGGTGTGTGTTTGTGTGTGTGTGTGTGTGTGTGTGTGTGTGAGAGAGAGAGAGAGAGAGAGAGAGAGAGAGTTGGGTGAAGGGACAACGCACCTCCAGATCCTCTTACTCTGAGTCAGTCAGTCTTGGTAGCATCTGGCATCTGGGCATAGGTGGAGATGGTGGCCCAGACTTTGAAGCCACCTCACATGCCAAACAGTCTTCTGCTCTCATGTCACCTACCCTGGGGTCTGTCTCCCTTTCTGGAGAACTGGGAAGGCAGAGCAGTTCCCCGAGACATCATCCAACAGCCTAGAACCAAGCCATACCATTGACTCGGGGAACCATTTTCACAACCACCATGTGAGCACTCAAGAACACCTCCGTAAAGCCATGTAACCTTTGGGCATGGGTGGGGGAACCAGAAGCACCTGACTGCCAGCCCCAAGACCCCCCATGCAAGGTCATGGGGGTGGAGATAAACAGTACAATATCCTGGTTCCGTGCCTTACGGGCCTTACAGATTAGGAATCGGAAGGAATAACCGTGGCTGGGTTTTGCACAATGCATGTGCCGTGTCATTGACTTCCGTCAGAGGACAAGCTGATTCTTTCTCATCCAAAATACCCGGAGAGCAAACGTGTTTATCCTGGTGAGCCATTGCAAGCTTCCATTGGGAACCCTTTGATCTCTGTCTTCAACCAGCACCCACGCAGTATGCACAGGGGGAGTGGAGCAGGAGGAGGAGGAGGAGAAGGAACCCAGCGAGTCGGGACTTCTGAATTTAGAAGGTCAAAGAGGAAGGTGGGGGGGGTCAATAAGACAAGTATTTCTCAACTTTTTCCTACTGGAGTCCCCGAACATCTCCCCCTCCTGCTTCTTTATATTTCCTTCAATAGAGAACACGCAGCCATTGAGCAGTTCAATTATGCAGCTCCGACACTTTCAAATGAAGCCGTTTCTCAAGAAACATATATCATTCCCCAAGACTCTCTTGAGCTGGGAGGGGAGAAGTTGGATTTGCATCCTTAAAAAGGACAGGCAGAAGGAGAGGCTCATACTGTGCTTTTATATCTCAGCTACGTCTTCCTTTCTCCTGCTTTAATTTCATTTCTCGGGATATTGTTTTGCCTTGTTTTGAGTGGGGGAGGGGGTTTCTTGTCTTCTTTGACCCCTGCCATCATCACCAAGTGGCTGTTGATGAAAGCCCATCGTGCCTGCTTCTCTGGACAACCTCCTCCCTCCTCATGGTCTAAAGAGGGAAACTGTGGAACACCCCTCCTTTTCTACACTATTCGAAACCAAATGCCAGATAATAATAACTCCAACAACAAACCTAGTTAAAGGATCCAAGGTGGGAAAAGCTAGCCATCAGTTTTAATTAAAAATCTCCTTCCATTGATTTCTGCGTGTGAGTAAAGAGAGAAAAGCTACGGCCCACACTATATCTAAGGACAAAGATATCTGCTGTTAGCTACAAATAAGTCCTTTGATCATCTTTTCACCGGCTATGAACATAAAATAATTTCCTGGGTTATACAATACACTTGTAAGTAAAAGCTTAAAAACTTGAGTGGGAGGAGTTGTGGGTTCTGATTTCTGTTCTGCACCGTGTAGTACTTTGTCCTAGGTAAAGGTAAAGGTTCCCCTTGACATTTAGTCCAGTCGTGTCTGACTCTAGGGGGTGGTGCTCATCCCCTTCTCCAAGCCGTAGAGCCAGCGTTTGTCCAACGACCGTTTCCGTGCTCACGTGGCCAGCGTGACTAGACACGGAATGTTGTTACCTTCCCACCGTGGTGGTACCTATTTATCTACTCACATTTGCATGCTTTCAAACTGCTAGATTGGCAGGAGCTGGGACAAAGCGACGGGAACTTCCTCCGTCACGTGGATTCGATCTTACATCTCCTGGTCTTCTGACCTTGCAGCACAGAGGCTTCTGCAGTTTAACCCACAGTGCTGCCACATCCCACTTTGTCCTAGGAAAGGGCAAAAACAAGGGAACTTTACAGCTGTTGTAGTGAAACTGTACCAAAAAGGAGCTGAGGAATCCAGGATTAATTAGATCAGTGACAAGGGTGTACTCTATGAACAATGTCATGGTGTGGCTTAGGGAAGGGCCTAAGGGAAGATAATACGCTTTATACACAAAGGCCTGGGCTTGACTCCTCTCCTCTCCAATGAACAGGACCCAACATCCCATCCTCAAAAGCTGGAGCTGGGCTTGATCAATGAATACTAGAAAACCCTTAGGGTCAGGCACAACACTTTGTGATATCAGCCTTATGGACGCCTGCAACTCCTTCACCCTAAACTGACCGGCTAGAGCCAATTCACCTCTGGTACAAAGATGTATATTTTACCTTTAGCTATAGCTTTAGCTGTTCTAGCTATAATGGCTGGAAGCCGATCCTCCAGTGGTTTAGTTAATTTTTGCCTTCACCAGCCCGGTGACCCCAAGAATGGCTGAGAATTATGGGAACTACAAAGTCTTAACACATCCGGAGCGTAAGAGTTTGGAGAAAGGCAGTCTAATTCATTTTTATTTATTTATTTAAACACACTATCTGATATTAACAGTTGTGAGATCTCTTGAAAGCCTCTTGCTGGTTTTCTTCCTTTTTTCTTCACTCTCTTTCACCATCCCATTTCCTTGTCCCGCATCAAATCTAGACCTTGGGCAACAAAAAAAGCAGGAAAAAGCTTGGTGATCCTTGTGTACACGTGACAAGAATGGGTGACCCCTGTTCTCGACCATCCCAGAGCGCAGGGCATGTGATAATGGGCTCAAGCTACAGGAAGCCAGATTGCAGGCGAATATCAGGAAAAACTTCTGAACTGTTAGAGCAGTACAACAATGGAACCGATAAACCTGGGAGGTGGTAAGCAGTCCAATGCTGGAGGCATTCAAGAGGAAATTGGACAATCATTTGTCAGATCTGCCTTGACTTGGATTTCTGCATTGAGCAGGGGGTTGGACTCGGTGATGTCATAGGCCCCTTCCAACTTCATTGTGCTATGATGCTATGATTAGACCACCAACATCTCAAAAACAGAGAGTAATAAGCAGATCCTTGAGGGAGTGTAAGGTTGATGCCACCACGCCAGCTCAGCTGGCGAAATGCCCATCTCTACCTTCAGAAAAAAAAAAACTTTGCCGCAATCAACAAAGCATGAGGACAAGGCGTATGTTTTTCGCCATACCACTCTGGACCTTTACTGAATACACGCAATCTCATCTGATTTCAGTCTGGCCTTCTCGATGCTCAGATGGGAGATTGTCAGGAAATACCAGGGACCTTCAGGGAGGGCTAGGTAGGAATTCTGGCCGAAACCCTGGAGTGGTACCGCTGCCAGCCAGAGCTGAGCCTATTAGGCCAGGTGGATCAAGGGCCTGACTGAAGATACGGCCACTTTCTGCATTTCCTGTTGTCCTTTGTTTCAAAGGGGAGTGCCTGTCATATCTAAAAGTCAATTAACGTTTCCAGAAGCTCACCGGAAGCACTAATTGGGTCCCAAATAAGATACATGCTCCCCGTCACCTTATCTTAATACCAGAGACGTCACTGAGGTCTTTCTGAAAAGCCTTCTTTCTTTTTTTTAGCTGCCATTCCCTGCATTATAAAATATCAACTGGCTGTTGCCTGTTCTTGATATATAGAAATCAGAACTGTTAATAATTTTTAATAGCACATGCTACTTTTCTTTTCCCTCGCCACTCTGTTTTCCATCCACAATCCCCCATCCTAGCCCCAAAATATTATTTTTGTTCAGCCGCAGTACATTTTGATCCTATCGCCATGTTTGTGTTGCACAGGCTGAGATGTGTTGTAGTAATTTTTGTAGAATCATGGAGTTGAAAGGGGTTTAGAAGACCATCCAGTTCAAAACCCTGCTCAGTGTAGGAATCCAAATCAAAGCAGATCTGACAAGTGGCTGTCCAATTTTCTCTCGAAGGCCTCCAGCGTTGGAGCGCTCACCACCTTCCAAGTCATTGGGTTCCATTGTCGTACTGCTCTAACAGTTAATAAGGTTTTCACCTGATATTCAGCCTTTATCTGGCTTTCTTTGAGCGCATTGTTGCGTGTCCTGCACTCTGGGATGATTGAGAACAGATCCTGCCCCTCCTCTGTAGGACAGCCTTTCAAGTATTTGAAAAGGGCTATCATCTCTCCTCTCAGTCCTCTTTTCTCAAGGTTAAACATGCCCAATTCTTTCAATCTTTCTTGGTTTCCAGTCCCCTGAAAATCCTTATGGTCCAAAGTCGCTTCTCAATGCCTCCCATTTTTGGCAGGTGAAAAGCACAAAAGCTTATCCTACCTTCTTTTGCAAATTGTCACGAAAACATCTTCATCTCTGATTTGAAAAGGCAAATTGCCCCCAAACTCTCCGCCTGGTTGTTTGGTGGAGACGGAGAGAAGGCGGAAGATTGTTTAAAGGAGTGATTTGGTCAGAAGCATTGCTATAAAAAGGCATTTCTACCTGGAGTGTCAGAAACGATGGCGTTTATGGGCTAAATTTATTTTCACTTCTCCCGTGCTAGATTTGATAGGTGAATGGATTGATGCTGTAAATTTGAGCCTAGGCCGAGTCTATAGTGAGTGATGTCTGCTTAATGGCATATATCAAATAAGTTTCTGATCAATGGTAGCCAATTTCAGGGAGACACTCACATCCTAAAACTTGACAGCCACAAGCCGAGAAATTACAGGCACCGGAGATTTCAAAAGCAACTTTCCAAACAAGCCTGGATTGACCATTTAAAGCAGGGATTTGGGATTTGAGTGCCTGTATCATTCTTCACTCTCGTGAATTTCCCCCTGCCAGAGAAAACAGGGGGAGTAAAGAATTCAGACTCTTGAGTGTGCGTATACACCTGCACACACAAAGACCATGCACTTTCGCCCGGACAATTTTGTACGAAACGAAAGCTTATTGTGCAACGGAATGGGAAATGCCATGGAAGTGAAAGCAAATAAGACATGGGTTGGATATATGAATCAAGCAACGGTTTCAATGGGGCTGAGGACAAAAATACTTCACTTACACACTTAGTACGTAATTGCTGCAACCCTTCGAAGAAAACTGAACTGGCTCATGGAAAAGGTGCTGGTTTGGGACGTGGTGGCGCTGTGGGCTAAACCGCAGAAGCCTATGCTGCAGGGTCAGAAGATCCAGAAGTCGTAAGATCGAATCCACGCGACGGAGTGAGCACCCGTCGCTTGTCCCAGCTCCCACCAACCTAGCGGTTCGAAAGCATGCAAATGCGAGTAGATAAATAGGGACCACCTCGGTGGGAAGGTAAACAGCGTTCCGTGTCTAAATCACACTGGCCACGGAAAGATTGTCTTCGGACAAAACGCTGGCTCTATGGCTTGAAGAGCGGGATGAGCGCCGCCCCCTAGGGTCGGACACGACTGGACAAAAATTGTCAAGGGGAACCTTTACCTTTACCTTTTGGGCAGTTTTAAAGCAGTGGTAGCATCCATATTGAACTGCGAACAAACCCACATCATATTATGCATGTCTTGAATGGCAAGAAACATGCAAAATCTTTTTTGGGGGAAGGGTTGTGGAGGATGCCGTTTCCTCAGTGCCATTTCCTCTTAAAAGTCATCGGCATTTCTGATTTAAATCAATTTGGATTTCAGCACAAAGACAGGTCTGAATGGCTATGACCTCTGATTATGTCATCAGAGTCACTATGGGGTCCCTGATTGGTTCATATGCTCTCTAAGCAAGTGGCCGGGACCTCCGAAAAGAAAAATAAGAAAAAGTTTTTGGGATTTAAAGGAAAGGTGAACAAATATTCTAATCATTTTTTAAGGAAACAGCACCTCTCTCTCTCTCTCCCACCATGACATTCATACAAGCTCTTCTTTTTTTCCCTTCCCCACCAAAGGTCTGGTGCCACTCTAAGCATTGTTGTCGTTGTTGTTTGGTCGTTAAGTCGTATCCGACTCTTCGTGACCCCATGGACCAGAGCACGCCAGGCCCTCCTGTCTTCCACGGACTACCGGAGTTGGGTCAAATTCATATTGGTCACTTAAATGACACTGTCCAGCCATCTCCTCCTCTTGCTTTCACACTTCTCCTCTTGCCTTCACTCTTTCCCAACACCAGGGTCTTTTCCAGGGAGTCTTCTCTTCTCATGAGATGGCCAAAGTATTGGAGCCTCAGCTTCAGGATCTGTCCTTCCAGTGAGCACTCAGGGCTGATTTCCTTCAGAATAGATAGGTTTGATTTCCTTGCATTCATGGGTGTTTTGATACAATCGGTGTGTCAAGAATTAGATCATTCTTTGTGTCCTTTTCAACACGTTGACTCTATAGATTCTGCAAACAATTTCGATTTTGTACAGTAAGCAAAATGGTGCCAAAATGTTGTCTAATTCTATTCTTTGTCATACGGTGCTAAGTAATCCTTTCATGTTGCCGCCTCGCCAACCAGTGTGCTGTTAGGCATGCGAGCGAATGCATTCATTTCCTGCATGCATTCACGTAATCTGTGAAAACCTCAAAACCTGAGCCCAAACCCCATAGTGCCTAAAGCCACTCTGGCTTGTTCTGCTATCTAGGCTCTGGGATGAGAGTGTTGTGTGTCACTCCCAACCTGGGTCTACCTGTTTGTTGAGCATTGGGTCAGGTGTGACATTAACACAGCTCAGACACATTGCCTCGCCTTGCCACACTGTGGTTCTACAAGGAAATCCACCCGGTCCTCCCTCTCTCCTCCTTTAATTACCTCCCATTCATGGTCAAGGCACACATGATTAGCTCAGCGAGCTTCGCCTTTCTGTGTACCGCATAAATACATATGTATGTGGACTTTTACATATCAGTTCTGTGGGGCTCAGAACTTCAAAAGGAACCTGGATAATCACAGCAGAAGATATAAAAGATCAAACGGAATATCTTTTAAACAGATCTGAGAAGATTAATTTTCATCCAATGTTACCGCACGAGCTTTTTTTCCTTCTCTCTCCTCCTCCACCACCACCCCGCGTTTCCCCCCCCCTCACTTCCTTTTCGTGGCTTTGATCTGTTTTGATGTCTTTTTCAGCTCGTCTTTCAAATGAAAAAAAAATCTGTATAAAATCTTTTTCTTTCTTTCTTTCATTCTTTAAACTTTCTGCCCCCCCCCAAGTCATGCATACATCTGAGGCTAAGGAACCGGCTTTCTTCCCTCTAAGCTTCTCTCTTTCTCTCTCTCTTCCCACCCTCTCTCTGGCAAAAAAAAATATGCCTCTCAATCATAAAGGAGACAGCAGGAATCCCAACAGCCCAGGTGTGAACAGTTCTTTCAGGACAAACAAAATCCAGAACTGCAAAAAAAAAAAAATGTTTATGACCGCAATGTCTGGTCGTAGTGGTCATGGGCTGAAATGGCTTTTTTAATTTAAATTCAACATACAAAGAACAAAAACAGAGGGGGGGAAAAGAATAAAAAAACTAAACTAGACCCTCTACTAAACTAAACCCTCCCCCCTTTGGAGTCAGAGGCTTTTAAACAGGATTGAGGGAAAATATCTTGGGAAAATATCTTCAGGAGCAGCATTACCTTTGAAAGAAAACTAGAGACCAGGAATGAATGCCGGTGGAGTTCTCTCCCTTTTGCGCTCATGGGGCAAGCTTTCCAAGGTGGCTTGGAAACAAGGAAGGATGGAAAATAAATGTTTAAGATTCACATGTCCACTTTGAACTTTATGAGGCTAAGTAAGAGAGAGAGAGAGAGAGAGAGAATCTCCTTAGACCCTATCTCAACAGGAAGTACCTTACAGCACTGCTCCATGCACTTGTAATCTTGAAAATAGACTACTGCAATGCTCTCTACATGGGGCTGCCCTTGAAGATGGTTCGGAAGCTGCAGCTGGTGCTGAATGCTGCTGCCAGGCTGGTATTTGAAACATCTCTTTCTCCCCATATAACTCCTGATCCATCTGCACTGGCAGCCGGTTGGCTTCTGGGCCACATTCAAAGTGCTCATGTTAACTTTCAAAGCCCTTAAAGGTTTAGGACCTTGTGACCTGGCCGTGCTCCTCTCCCTCAAAACATCGATCCGACCCACCCTGAGTTCTCATATTTGGAGGCTCCAAGTGGCCACCCTGAGGGGAGCCTGGAAACAGATGACTCAAAACTGGGCCTCCTGTGTGGTGGCTTCTTTGGAACTCCCTCCCTCCCGAGATGGGACTGGCTCCATCCCGCCTGGGTTTTAGGAGGCAACAGAAGACCTGGTTGGTTCCCCAAGCCTCTCAAGAGCTTGCCCCTCATTGAGTGATTTTAATGCACTGCTTTTCATAAAATCATGGAATAGTGAAGTTGGAAGGGGCCTAAAAGGCCATGAAGTCCAACCCTCGGCTCAATGCAAGAATACCATCAAAGCATATCTGCTGATTATCTAAGCTTTTCTTGAATGCTTCCAGGGTTGGAGCACTCACCAACTCCCGAGGTCACTGGTTCCCTTGTCGTACTGCTCTAACAGTTAGGAAGTTTTTCCTGATATTCCACTGAAATCTGGATTTCTTTAACTTGAGCCCGTTGTTGTGTGTCCTGCACTCTGGGATGATCGAGAACAGGTCCTGCCCCTCCTCTGTACGACAGCCTTTCAAATATTTGAAAAGTGCTGTCGTATCACCCCTCAGTCTTCTTTTCTCAAGGCTAAACATGCCCAGTTCTTTCAGCCTTTCCTCATAAGGCTTGGTTTTCACCGCCCTGATCATCCTTGTTGCCCTCCTCCAAACTTGTTCTGATTTGTTAGGATCCGTCCTGAAGTGGGGTGTCCAGAACTGGACACAAGACTCAAGATGAGGCCTAACTAGTGCTGAATAGAGGGGGAATAGCACCTTGCAGGATTCAGAAACCATACTTCTATTAATACAAACTAAAATAGCATTGGCCTTTTGTGTAGCCACTGAACACTGTTGGCTCATATTTAGCTTGTGATCTGCAACAGTGGTTCTTAACCTTTGTTACTCGGATGTTTTTGAACTGCAACTCCCAGAAACCCCAGCCAGCACAGTTGGTGGTGAAGGCTTCTGGGAGTTGCAGTCCTAAACTCCTGAGTAACCCAAGGTTAAGAACCAGTGATCTACAACAATTCAAAGATCCTTCTCGCTCATAGTTTTGCTGAGTCAGGTCTCCCCCATCATGGAACTGTGCAATTGGTTTATTTTTCCGAGGTGCAGGACTTTACACTTATCCCTCTTGAATATTGCCACCTGCCTGCCATTTATTCCGGAACCTCTTTCTTCACTGTTGTTTTGTTCATTATTGCTGTTTATGACTCTGGTTTGTGTGTGTGTGTGTGTGTGTGTGTGTGTGTGTGTGTGTGTGTGTGTGTGTGTGTGTGTGTGTGTGTGTGTGTGTATCTGCTTCTCATACACACACAACAGAGTCATGAACAGCAATAATAAATAAATAAATAAATAAATAAATAAATAAATAAATAAATAAATAAATAAATAAATAAATAAATATGTGGCCATACCACTTCTGAGACTTGCAGAGAGAAACATACGTGAAAGTATGCATGCCTTTACAATTCTGTCTGAGTGCAGTGCATGTGGTTAAGAACATTGTATACACATGCTTTCCTGAATAGGCAAAACGTGTATTAAATCAATGTGTTTTAAGTCTAACCGTGGCTATGGAAACAGGTGCATTTTGGAATAATACGTACCAAGGTGTGCAAAATTGCCATTTGGGAGGAGGGAGGGAGGCCCCTGACCTTATATAGAACTGGGTGGGCTGGGGCCAAAACAGACATTATAAATGACTTCTCCGTAAGAGGGGATTTTTAAGGGCTGAATGTGATGAGTATCATGGCTGGAGTTTCTCTCACTGCTCAGAGTTTAGAAATCAGTGTGGTTTGTTTTGTGCTCGGTCTTCAGGACTTGATTCCTTGGAAGTCTGATTTCTTAAACACAAAACACTGCCTGACCCCTTTCGGTTCTGGTGGTTAGCTTTAGGGTCTGTTTCCATTCTAGCAATGACTCTGACTGATTTTCATGTCCCTACTAGAGTCTTGCTTTTGAGTCGTGAGTCAGGCATGCATAACTTATTCTGGCTTTCTTTAAAACTTCCTTTCTAATTGGCTTTTAAGCTGATCAAGGCAACGGGATGGTAAGAAATAGTTGTTCAAGTTATCCGTTCTGGTTTGTTGAATGTTTGTGACATCCATACAAAGCCCATTGTTCAGATTTAACTATCTTAACTGTACGAAAAAGCAAAACTGACAGATTCACTCATTAGCCGTCCAGATCAAAATTCACTGATTGTTGGTAAGAATTTTTATTTATTTTACTTTATTAATTAGATTTATACCCCACACCATCTGGCAGCCAGGCCACTCTGGGCGGCTAACAACAACAAGACAAACAACACAATATTAAAACACAGCAAGAATGAAATAATGCAAACATTCAACAGATACAGTAACTAGTAGGATAAATTAAAACAGACAGCTATAATGATGGTAGAAAGGATGATGGAAGGATGGCAAAAAGGATGAGAAAAGGGAAGCAATCAGCAACTTAGTGCTCAGGGAAAGCCTGGTGGAAGAGCCAAGTCTTTGATGCTCGTTTAAACCCATCCAGTGAGGGTGCCAGGCGGATCTCAATGGGCAGGTTGTTCTGCAGGCGGGGGCCACTGCCAAGAAGGCCTGGTTTCTTGTCCTTTCCCTCTGGGTCTCCCTCAGGGTCAAGGCCCTCAACTGTCTTGCCTGTGAAGAAAGAGTATTACGGACAGATCTGGCTGGGAGCAGGCATTCTGATAGGTGCCTTTAGGGCTTTGAATGTTATCATCATAACCTTGAAGTTGATGTGGAAATGAACCAGTAGCCAATGAAGGGTGGCCAGAGTGGGGGAGATGTGCTGAAATTTCTTCACCCCAGTTATGAATCTGGCCACCAAATTCTGGACCAGTTGTAGTCTCTGCATCAACCTCAAGGGTAGCCCTATGGAGAGAGCACTGCAGTAGTCTATTCTTGAGATCATGAGGGCATGAATCAAAGCCGTGAGTGCCCCCACGTCTAGATGGGGATGCAGCTGGGCAATCCTCCAAAGATGGAAATGGGCTGCCCGGACCACAGATGCCACCTGGGTTTCCATGGTGAGATCCGGGCCCAGGCAGATGCCCAAGCTGCGAACCTCATTCTTCGTGGGAAGAGTCACTCCCCCAAAGGAGAGAATGAGAAGGTTTTGTCACTTGAGAGATTCCACACAACACTGACCATCTACACACAGAGACACCCCATCCTCCTAAAGATGCTTCTACCTCCTTTCGAGAGCTCACCCCTTGTACAAGAGTGAGATACCAAGGCTGTTATTGTTTTCCACCGTTTCTGTAATATTTGTTTATTTTAAATATTGATATGCCACATCTCTCCTAGAAAAGCATTCCAAGACGGCGTACAGTCTCGCCGTCATTATCATCTTAGAACTGCAGAGCTGGAAGAGACGCTATGGATCGTCAAGTCCGGTCCCTGTCAAGGAGACATCACAGGGAATAGAACTCCCAACGTCTGTCTCCATCGCCGGATACCTAAACCACTGAGCTATCCAGCTAAAACAATAAAATATGACTATCTTTTAAAAAGAATTGACCAAATAGAATATTCAAACTAGTACACAAAGACAGTTGAAAAGGCACATTTAAAATAACAAAACAGACCTAGCCCAATTTAAAAAAAATAAATAAATATGTCACGAAGAAAAAGCTTGCCTGAAGAGAAAGGTCTTTTTATGCTTGCAGAAGGCCAGCAAAGATGGGGCAAAAAGATGCACTGTTATGCTTTGTGCAAAAACTCTGTCTCTGTGCAAAGCGAGCATGGCTTGTCCTTTGCGGAGCGAAGCAAGCACAGCGGAATGGACCAACTGAACAGAAAGACACAAACAGCCCTCCTCTTTTTTATCCATTTCTGTTTTACACAATTTTCAGATATGAACAGAACGGCCTGGAAATTGGATGGAAAAGCTTTCCAGTTTCCATCAAAACATAATGTTGCCATCTCATAGTATGCGGATTAAAAAAAAAAAAGCTTGGTACGTGAAGGATAAAGCAAGTTGGGATTTGTAGTCCCTGTTCTAACCTGCCGTCCCATTAGGATATTCAGCAGACAATAGAACCACAGAATCCAAGAATCATGGAGTTGGAAGGGGCCACTAAGGCCATCAAGTCCAACCCCCTGCTCAAGGCAGGAATCCCAATCAAATTAGATCTGACAGATGGCTGTGCAGTTTTCTCTCGAAGGCCTCCAGTGTTGGAGAACTCAACACCTCCTGAGGTCATGGGTTCCATTGTCATACTGCTCTAACAGTTAGGAAGTTTTTCCTGCTATTCAGCCTAAAGCTGGCTTCCTGTCGCTTGAGCTCATTATTACATGTCCTGCAGTCTGGGGTGATTGAGAACAGATCCTGCCTCTCTTCTGTAGGACAACCTTTCAAGTCTTTGAAAAGTGCTTTCCTACCTCCCGTCTTCTTTTCTCAAGGCTAAACAGGTCCAGTTCTTTCTTCCTCCTACGGCTTGGTTTCCAGTCCTGTAATCATCCTTGTTGCCCCAATGATAAAAGCCAGAAATTTGAAAACATCTCTCGCTGGGAAATCCTTAAAGCATTCTGAATCTACCTTCTAGGCATCCTGCAGATTTCTGGATTTCCCAAACTTCTGCTCCATCCTTCTCAAAACTAACCCCATCCCCAGACCTGTGCAAAGTTTCAATCTTTGCAAGCCTGAGAAGCTGGGCAGACTGCAAACCTCTTGAAAGCTTTGCGCCCCTCCCCGAGAAGCTGGAATGTTTCTGAGCATCCCATGCCAACTAATTTGCTCATCCAATTAGTGCCACAGCCTTCAGTGTTATACGTGTGGTATAATATGGATGTGCCACTGGAATCCGGTGGCTTGTTAGCTGAGGACCTTATACGAGTCCGGGGCAAACCTCCTGGTAGCTTGAAAAGATCTTTCTGCCAGTTTGATGCCATTGAAAATCCCAGTGAATGCAACCACATTTCAGGGGAGTGGTGGAGGGGAGGGAAATCCCTCTCCCTTCCCCACCTTCTGTTTGTTCTGTTTTTCTTGTAAGAAAGATAATTTCTTATCTGGCCACCGCCTACGAAGTGCAGAGCTGTTTTTTCCTGCCAAGCCAGCTGGGCTGATCTCAAGCCGAGACACAGGGTGCCGGATATTTAATCCTGGATTTCCCAAATCTAATCGAAATGGCACAAGGCTTGATTAATAATTTACCACTTTATTACGGATACGATGCCTCGGACCATCACAGCATCTGAATAATTGATCTGCCACGAGGAGTGTCTCATCCTTGGCCGTCGGAGTGGAGCGTTATCAAGGAAAGCGGGATAAATGCATTAAAATAGATTTCAGCTTGGCGCTCCAAAATCCACACTCTTGACCGCGAGTTAAAAAAGGCGAGATGGGTTTGAAACAGAGGGACTGCCATTGCGCCAGAGGGAAGTGACAAGCATGTAGAGTCACATCGAACTACCCCTTGAAAAAAGGGACTCCTGTTCTTTGCCAAGTAGAGTTGTCTCAGGGAAGTGGTTGGAATCTCAGGAAGTAACTCTGTGGATCTCCAAGAAGGGAGAGGTATCTCAGAGAGAGAGGACCAGTAGAGGAAAAGGAAGTGGATGTAAAGCCTTGGCACCCACCTCTGCCCATTCCCAGGTGGCGCCAGGTTTCAGTGGCTCAGGTGTGGCCATTCGTATGTGAGTTCTGACTGTGCAACATCCAGCGTATAGGAGACAAGGACAGGAAGAAAGATGGTGTCCGCAGACATTGGGGTCCATTATGCCACTTGGAGGTGAAGCTCCAGCATTGTGACTCATGAGTCTTCTTGATCCTCTGTGACACCACAAAGACCCAACCCTGTGCAAGGGCTTATCCTGGTAATATCATAAAGGTGATATCATAAAGGTGACATTGGAAGTGAAGCTCCAGCATTGTGACTCATGGGTCTTCTTGATCCTCTGTGACACCACAAAGACCCAACCCTGTGGTATCACAAGGGCTTATCCTAGTTATGTCATAAAGGTGACATTGAAGGTGAAGCTCCAGCATTGTGACACATGAACCTTCTTGATCATCTGTGACATCACAAAGACCCAACCCTATGCTACCACAAGGGCTTATCCTAGTTATGTCATAAAGGTGACATTGGAGGTGGCACTCTAGCACTGTGACTCATGAGTCTTCTTGATCATCTGTGACCCACCCCTCTGGTATCACAAAAGTCTAGTGACATCATGAAGATCCATTACCACCCTGTTCTCAAGTTTTGCCCTGAATTCTCAAGTGGAAGCAGGAATTTCAGTGCTTGTCCTGCTGAAGTTCTGATTGTGGCCCTATTCAAGGGTACAAAGAGTTCATCTGAACATGCAAGAAGGGGGAAAATTGTAGCCCTGGACCCCACCCATATTGTTGGTGCCTTCTTGTAAACAGCAAGCATCTAAAAAGGACAGCACCCTTTCCACTCAATTGATTTTTCAAAACCCCTCAAAGTATGGAGATCCTCCACATGTAGCAAGAACCTTCTCCTTCATGGTGCTTCTCTCCACCTATAGAGAAGACACCAAATGCAGGCAGGACTAGCGCTCTTCACTTGCCTCACACAACCTCTCTCCTTTTTTTTTTGCATAGGGCCTGAACTGGATGCAAAGTGGAAGATGAGACAAAACACAGAATCATAGTACAATTGAGTTGGAATAGGCCTATGAGGCCATTGAGTCCAACTCAAGGCAGGAATAAAAATCAGAGCAGATCTGACAGAGGGTTGCCCAATTTTCTTACGAATGCCTCCAGAGTTGAAGCACTCACCATGTCCTGAGCTCATTGATTCCATTGCCATACTGCTCTAACTGTTAAAAAGTTTTTTTTCTGATATTGAGTCTCAGTGTTGGCTCCCACTCATAAGGGTTCTGTATTTCTGTCCAGTGTCTGAGCTGGCATGCCAGTTGCTTAAGAATATGAGCCAGTGGCCATCCTTGTGGTGTTCCCACTGGCACTTGATTGATCCTTCTGAGAACAGAATGCCAGACCAAAGAGGTATTAGAGGTTCAAACCAGCACTCCTTTTCTGCCAATTTTAGATTCAGCAGTACATTTGGTTCTTTCCACTGAAGACATTTCTGTTTAGCAGAATGCAGATGTGCATTTATGAAATATAGCTTATAAATTAAATACTTTTATTTCATAAAGATAAATAAATGTAAATACCCTAACCTCACCCTTCACCCTGCAAATCACGTAATTCTTTATTGTGCTGGAGGATGTCTTGGCCATGTGTCCCCCAACTGTGATGTGCCCTAGCACCAGAATACTTAGCCACCATTTGCCACAGCAAGCTACACCAGCCTTATGCAAACCACAGTAAAATTCCAGCCATAGATGAGAGAGGTAGGGGCAGAGAGAGAGACAGAGAGAGCTATAGATTGATGAACTTGCTACTCCGTGCGATCTGTCATCTTCAATTATGCTTATTTTAGTTATTTTACTGCACTTCATTCAAATCCAAAGTCCATTCTACCATATTAAAGATCAGGGTTAAAAATGTCCTGGCTATATTTTAACTGCTAACCCAAATCTCAAAGCGCTGTCTCTTCCTTTTATTTTATTTTGATGAGAGAACAAGCCTTCAACGCCCAGCCTCCATCCCCCAAGCAGAATCTGAGTAACGCTGTGCATAGAGAGCAGAACTGGCAAAAGAAGGGTTAATTTAATAGGGACCAGGAAATATTGGTAGAGAAATTTTGTCGTTTCTAACCCCCCCCCCACCTTCACTCTCCCTCTCTTCTAGCAGTTAAATAGAAAGCAAGCCCGGCCACCTTATTACTATCATTGTGCCGCGATATTGCATTAAAGGAGTTTAGGGTTTCAAATTGAATGTCAAATATAATATTGCAGGAAGCGCTTGAAGAGTGTGCCAGGGAGCAGCTCAGCTCCAGCGGTCGCTCGGGCTGTTATCATATCTGCCCAATAGTGTGCTGAACAAGCGATCCGCCGCCCAGCCCGGCAGCGGCTTATCTCTCCTCACCAGCTGAAATACAGGCGAGGAGGAGGAGAGAGGTGGAGGTGGGGGAACCAACGGGTGTGGTGCTGGAGGAAGTTTGGGAAAGAGCAGAACCCAGTGATCCGAAGGAACCCCGTCCAGAAGTCAACCAGCGAAGGTGGGTGGCTCCCATGTCAGTGGCACGGTGAGTCCGCTCCAGGTTTTCCTTAGGGATGGGACTTTTGGGACCCCCCCTCTCCCAGGATTCACACAGAATCCCCCAGGAAGAATTCTGGGAGGTAGATCCCAAAAGCAGATGGCACATCTCTGTGCTTTGAGGGAACAAACCCAGTGGTCCCTGAGAGTCACAAGGCTTTCTGTGCAAGTCTTCGTGAGTGGGGTAATATTGATGCCTATTAGGCTCTAAAGAGAGGACATCCCATGAAACGACCCCACCCATGAAGCCTGATTATTTCCAGGTAGGCTTGCAAACTCCCAGGGACTGTCCTTGTTTTTCAAAGGAGAAATACCTGGAGAGGCGTGGCGGAACAGAGGACTTCTCAGTCTTTGGGATCCCGTTCCCAAGATTCTGCCTGGGGGATTCTGGGCTAATTCTAGGCATGAGAGGCCAAAAACGCCAGCCATCCCATCCCTAGTTTTATTTCAGATTTTTAAAGCCGCTGTCCAAAGTGCTGAAACCATTTGAGGGACAAGGTTTGTCTTGTGCGGTTCCTCAAACATTCAGACTGAAGCCCAGGGTGGATTTGTTTCCTCACTGGCACCACAGCCACCTGCCTCCATCTGTGATGACTTGTCTTAACCAGTTGCTGTTTGGCCAGTTTGGAATAGATGCGTTTCTGCCTCTGTGTGAAACAAGCCAGTCTGATGGGTAGGATGAGGGGCAGTGAAATTCCATAGTGGAAGAATAGAAGAACATTAGACTCACCATCCTAGATGGATCAGAAGTCTGTCTAGTCCACCAGCCAACGCACTGCAAGTAATATGGTGCCTCTTAGACAACATTTGGGCTCCATGATACATAGGTTCCCTTTCAGCTCCGCAGGTCCAAGATTATGATGCTCATAGAATCATAGAATAGTGAAGTTGGAAGGGGCCTCTAAGGCCATCAAGTCCAATCCCCTTCTCAAGACAAGAATCCAAATCAAAGCAGATCTGAGAGATGGTTGTGCAATGTTCTCTTCAATGCCACCAGCATTGGAGCACTCGCCACCTCTCGAGGTCATGGGTTCCACCATCGTACTGCTCTAACAGTTAGGAGGTTTTTCCTGATATTCAATCAAAATTGGGCTTCTTGTACCTTGAGCCCATGGTTGCGTGTCCTGCACTCCGGGAGTATCAAGAACAGATCCTGCCTCTCCTCCGTATGACAGCCTTTCAAATATTGGAAAAGTGTTATCCTATCTGCCTTCAGTCTTATTTTCTCAAGGCTAAACATGTCAAATTCTTTTAGGCTTTCCTCATAGGACCTGATTTCCATCATGATGATGATGATTAAATTAAGTAGCATGACAAAAACATAGCATGTCTCCCAATGTTTGGCGACATTTTTATATCTTTGAAGAAGATACACCAATGATACATCTAATGTCTAACACCCAGGGCAAGGTGGCATTGAGAGACCAGGTCTTCATGAATTATCTACGCTTCCAGGATCACATGTTCTCACACTTCAGATTTAATGTTTAAAGGGAAAACAAAGAGTATACTTAGTGCTGGTGAAAGGGGAATGGCACTAATTGTAGAGGACTGGGGAAATGTAGTGTTGGTGGAGACTGACAAGGGTGAAATTATGCCATGCAGGGAGCATGTTGCTAGAAAGGGAGCTTCCTTAAGTGCTTCCCTCTTGTGCGTTCCAGGAGTCTCATCTTGTGATTGGCCAGTGGGCAGTAAACATAGGCTTAATTTGCAAGTCTAATTACCTAGCTTGTATCTTCTCTGGAATCACACGGGGGCAGGGGCAGTCCATAGATTCTATTAGCCAGCAGGTTTTGTCTTTGGATAAACTCATCAGGGCTGTACTCCTAGACACATATTCTGGGGGATATGATCTGTTGAACTTCTGCTGCAAGTGATCTTAGCCCTCATTTTTGTTCCAGCCTCAGAGGAACCCCCTACATTAAGGGGTGCTAGCGATCCTGGAGCTGTTCTTGGATCATGTCATTGAAGGAGCAAGCCAGAAAACACTCCAACAGTGTTGTTACTGCAAATGCTTTATTGCTCCCTGTGCAACGGCAAGAAAGTTGAAACATCAAAATTAAAGTTGCATGTTTACAGCCGTGTAGTTGCCATAATATGACACGAGGCATGCGCTCATCCTACGGGCGCTCTGTATTTAGGAACAAACTAATGGAGCCTTCAGAACGTCCATCAGTCACGGAGATAATTTTCCATCTCATCAATTATGCAAATTAAAACACACACACACACACAAATGCAGAAGCAAACTAGGTTCAAATAATGGTATGGATCTGCCGTAAACCCATGCAGGCAAGCGATATAGAGTGGAGGTTGAAACACTCTCTTCTTTGTACCAGAGATGAGCTCTGGAACCACAGGCAGTGAAGCCTAACAAGGCCTTCTGTATCTAGTGGGTGGAACCCACGACAGGCTTGATCAAAATCTTCCAGCTTTGGAAGAAAAGTGCTTCCAACCATGCAAAAAAAATCTCTTGCCATCATCTCTGGGCAACTGTGTCTAGTCCACATGGTAGATCTGGAGCTCAAAAGGGGGGGAGTTCCCGTGTCCAAAGTCCAATGTACAAATGCTAGCATGTCTTGTTTGGGGGGGGGAGACATAACCACCCACGGTGTAAATGAATACAATGCAAATGAATACAGTCAACTCTTTGGTTTGATATTTGCTCTCTTCCTTTATTTTGTTTTATGCAATGGAATCATAGAATGACTGAATTGGATGACTGAATTGTGCCTCTTAGACAAGGGCTGGACCATAAGGTCCCTTTCAGCTCTGCAGTTCCAAGTTGGTGATGATAATAGAATCATAGGAGAGTGAAATCAGAAGGGGCCTCTAAGGCCATCAAGGCTCACATAGAAGCAGAACGGATTGTCCAATTTTCTCCTGCATGTCTCCACTGTTCTCGTAGAATGACTGAGTGGGAAGGGGCCAGTTGGGCCATTGAGTCCAACCCACCCCCCAATTAAGTGCAAGAATCCAAGTATCTCTGACAGATAGTTATTCAATTTTCTCTTGAGGGCCTCCAGTGTTGGAGTGCTCACCGCCTCCTGAGGTCGTTCCATTGCCATACTACTCTAACAGTTACGAGGTGTTTTTTTTTTCCTGATATTCAGCCTAAATCTGGCTTCCTGTCACTTGAGCCTGTGTTTGCGTGTCCTGAACGCTGGGATGATCGAGAGCAGATCTTGCCCCTCCTCTGTACAACAGCTTTTCAAATATTTGAAAAGTGTTATCCTATCTCCCCTCAGTCTTCTTTTCTCCAGGCAAAACATGCCCAGTTCTCTCAGCCTTTTTTCACAGGACTTGGTTTCAAGTCCCCTGATCGGCCTTGTTGCCTTCCTCTGAACTTGCTCCAGTTTGTTGGCATCTTTCTTTAAAGTGGGATATCCAGAACTGGGCACAGTACTCTAGCTGAGGCCTAACCAGTGCTGAATAGAGGGGGACTAGCCCCTCGTGGGATTAGGAGACTATACTTCTATCACATTTGCCATTTTTGCAGCCACATCACACTGTTGGCCCATATTCAGCTTTTGATCCACAGCAATTCCAAGATCCTTCTCCCTTGAAGTATTGCTGAGCCAACTACCCCCCCCTCCAAAAAACTTGCAACCGTGTATTTGTGGTTGTTGTTTTTCCCAAGGTGTATTGCTTTGCAATTTTTCTCAAGGCTAAACCTGTCCAGTTCTTTCAGTCTTTCTTCATAGGGCTTGATTTCCAATCCTTAGATCATCTTTGTCGCCCTCTTCTGAACTTGCTCTAGTCTGTTGCCCGTCTTAACTCTACATCTTTGGACCCAACTCACAAAAATACATACTTAGAGGGTGTAGAAATCTATCAGGCTGGATCTCATCTTGTTCCTCCAAACGTCACTTTGACTTTCGCCCGTCATTTTATTTTTCATTTCCGGTTGCCAGGCAGTGCCCAGAATTCTATTGCTTTCTCCCACCAGAAAAGTTCAACAGCATAAATCTCAGCAGTGAATTACCCTGGTTAAGAAGCCACTGCTTCTCTTTGCTGCTGCACGCCATTCTTATACTTGGGCACATGACAAGAAATAGAAGCTTCAATTTCTTAACTGCTAGATAGCTCAATCGTTTAAGTTCCCCACCGTGCCTCTAAGCAGAAGAACCGACCTGGGTGGCCAAGCAAGACAGTCCCAGGGCTCTCCCAGAAGAAGGGAATGGTAAACCACTTCTGATTATTCTCTGTCTGGAAAACTCAGATCACCAAAACTCAGAACTGATGATGGCACATGATGATTAAGTTGGTTGGATAATTCAGTGGTTTAGGTACCTGGCTGCAGAGCCAGAGGTTGGGAGTTTGATTTCCCCCACTGTGCCTCCTGTAAGGAGAGCCATCCTGGGTGGCCTTGGGCCAGCTGCACACAGTCCCAAAGCTCCCCCTAGAGGAAGGAAATGGTAATACATCTCTGAGTACCCTCAAACCCTGGAAAGGAGCGGCATAAGAATCAACACGACCGCATGCAAGTATTTGATCCTAATCATACCGTATACTTATAATGTAAGCAATCCATGTAAGCAAACCCCTGCCCCAATAAAATATTCTTAAATATTTTAATGAATGTCAACAGGAATATAAATCCAGAGTTGGCCCTTCGTGGCCCTTCGGATGTTTGTGAAACAGCCTCTCCCATCACTCTCCCCCCCCCCATGTGCTCTGTGAACTAGGTCTGATGGGAGTTATGGTCTAGCAACATCTGGAAGACCATGAGTTGCCTTCCTCTAGCTTAAATCAAGGCTGAGATTCCTAACCCTATGCCTTGTGTCCCCAACATCAGTCTAGCTTTATGCACCTATTTCCTTCTGCAACGGGCCTCTCCACCAGAGATGCTAAAATGTGTTGTTCCATGTTTTGCATTCCCACTAGCATGGCTGACACCTATCAGTTATCCTTTACAGTTGCAAACAGGAAGTTTATTGTGCTCCTTATGTGAGTAGACCTATGTGACTGATGCCTTGGTGGGTGGTAAGATATACAGGCCTATAGGAATTCATAAACAAGTCTCCACATAGCAGCATGTTGGTGGCACCTGCAAGCATGGAGATACTTAGGTTCTACCCCCCTTCCCTTCTCACTTTTTATATCATCTTTCATTCTCCTCTCCTGAACATCACGCACTTCTCACATACGTGTTCTTCTCTGTCTTCCTAGGAGCTGTGAGCTCATCCGTGCTTTTAATTTCTCAGTAACTGCCAAATTATTATAATCACACTTGTGCAGCTGCATATGCTACTGCAGTAAGTGTGAAATAACTTCCCAGAAAGTCAACAAGAGAGGATATTGAGGGGATGCTGAAAGAACAGAGATCCCAGAGTTATGAAAGTAACAGATTGGCTCTCCTTGGTTTTTTTTTTTAAAAAAATCTTTCTTTTGAAAAAGTTGGTTGATGGTTTGAAAGTAGAGTTGTTTCTTGTAATTGCTGAAGAGATTCGAATTTTTGGTTAAATTTCTCTAGCTGTGTAGCAGGAGTGCAGGCTTTCTCAGAGCAAAATAGCTTCACGTTTCCCAAGTGGATCACCCCTTTCTCTCATTAACTGGCACTTAAAAGTTTCAATCACTCACTCTGAAAAATTAATAGTGGAAAGAATAAAAATGTTTCATTACTTACCGTTCTGGATAAATAGCAAACTAACAATAATTGCTTTCAGCAACAAACTTTGGCAGACTCTAGAGAGGGAAAGGGACTCAGAGCTGAGGGGCAGGGCTTTCTTTGAATTTAGAGGCAAGAGAAAGCCATTGGTTAGTGCTGGATAGATTGACAGTCATCCCTGACCAGAATGGCCCCTCCTAGTCACACCTTCTCCAGGCAGCATGCAAAGTTGTAAAAGCTCCAACACCAGTTACACTGAATAATAAACAAGTGTTGCAGGCTTTTGTTTTCTTGCAAAAACCTGATCTACCTTTTGTTTGTACCAGCATCCGAACCAGACCTTGGAAAAGTTCCTCTTTTAGCTACACCTCCTGGAAATCCTCAGGCAGCATGCTGGAAAATTCTGGAATTGCCTCCCAAGCTCTGCTCCTATTTACTCACTTCATTTTTACTCACTTTTCCTTATCTATTTGATGTCCGACCATTCCTTTCTTCTTCCATGTCCTCTGCTAGGAGAAAGGTGGATCGCCACCATCTTTGGGAAAACGGAAGCAGGGCTTGGGCTGAGGACAGCTTTTTAGGTAGAATCTCTGGCATGGCATTTTAAAAAAATACAAGTTCACAGGGAAGGGGGAGAGTAAGCAGCCACTCAAGCAAACAATGGCAGTGGCTAAAATAGGCACCACTGCTCCAGAAAGCAACAGCATAACTTTGAAGGCCCTCACCCTGAGGCTCACTCTTGTCAGCCAGTTGGACTAGAAATGGACTTTAATCACTGTGGGTTCAGTATTACCTGGTTGAAACCTTCCTCCTCCCTCTTCACAGCCAAGAGTAGAGATTGGGCTATAATTATTCAACAGCTCTCGCATTTCCTGGATGCTCCACCAGCTTCCCCATCCCCCAAAAAGCATCAAAATAGGTTGAAATGGTACATGGGGGGGACGAACGTGTTCAGGAATGTCCGCTAAGAAAAAATATTCCCCCATTGTGTGAGTGAAGAAGAAGATGGAAGCAAGACAGGATAGAGGGGTGGGTGAACGTAGGTGACTGCAACATGGACTGGAAATAGACTGGTTTGTCCAGGGTTTGGCCAGACACCCGGGAGAGAAGCCGGGCCTGCTGTCTCTTTGCACGCACCACCGGTCAGTGGACAGGTGGGGCGCATGCCCAGTGACCTGGCTGGCATCCAGAAGGGATGCTGGACCTCGATCTCTGAAGATGGCGGCAGAGGAAAAGGCGGCGGGAAAGCAGGAAGGAGGGTGGGTTAGGGGCATCTGTTCTGCCAAACGTCGGCGCTTTGTTTAGGCAAAACAGTTGGACACAAACTGCATTGTGAGCCAAGCCACGAACCAGCCCATTCATGGGGTTTTTTTGGGGGGGTCCGTAGTTCCGTTCATGCCCATCTCTAGTCTCCTTCTTTGGCTGCTTGACAAACAGCCAGTGTGGTTTCGTTGGTTTGTTTGGATTTTTGAAGCTGACCTTAGCGGCTGCCAACCCTCCCATTTCATCGGTGCTTCTCCAGCCTGCACTCTCAAGGATCTGCCTTGATGTTCACCATCTGTATGTGTAAATCTAGTGAGAAATGTGGTCTCTGAGGGAGACAGAGCGCTGGAAATGGGCATCCCAAACTGTAACTTCTTTCAGGTCCTGGCAGGTGCCCAGTTTCGAAACTCCTTGGGTCTCATCTTAGAATCCTCAAATCGTGAAGTTGGGAGGGGGCCTCTGAGGCCATCAAGTCCACCCCCAAACCAAAGCAGATCTGACAGATGGCTACCTTTCTGGCAGACATGTCAGTTTGATTTGCGCGGTGATTATGAAGTGGGGGACGAACATGGGATTTAAATAGTGTCAGGTTTAGACTTTTAGTGATGTCGTTTGCCACAAGCCACGCTAAAAATCAAAGTTTCGGTCAAAAGGAAAGGATCAACGTCTTCCTGCGTTAATGCTTTTCCTTTTCCTTTGTTGTTTTGGCTTTCCTTGAGGATTACAGATTTAAAAAAAAAACAAATAGGGCTGTAACCTTTCTTATGAAATAGCCTGAGGGAACATTGCTCCCCCACCATGCAGAGCTCAGCTCATAAGCAAAATCCCCACAGGCGCCCCAGTCTGAGATTCTTCTGGGAGACTCCTTAATGGACAGATCTCTGGGTCTCTGAGGGTCTTTCACAGCCGATCGCATTTTGCGTTGAACATAATGCATGTTAACACCAGCACCGGTCCAAAGAAAAAGGAAGAAGGTGACACAGCTGGACAGAAGACAAGCGAGGCAGACAAAAGGAAGTGAAATTCCTTCCCCGCTCTTTTCCTAAATTCCCCTGGCCACCACATCCATAGACTCTGGTTTTCTGTGCCATCACTCCTGTTCACTCCCGGTCCACCCCCCTGGCCAAGCAGACATGCCCATTTCAAAGAAAAGTCCAAGGTGAAGGTGTGTTTGTGTGTGTGTTTGCTCATGGCCTGTGCCTCCTTGTTTGAAGAACTGGGGTGCGACATCCGATCCACAGCTGCCTCCGTTGTAACTTTTGAACAGCTCAAAAATGCTGCCTGACTCTTTCCTGACATGCATTTAAGAAAGAGGTACCTGGTGAAATCCATCTTGCCATGAACTTTTGGATGTTCTTCACATGGGTATAAGCCTGACGAGGAGGCCTTAATCCAGGAACGTTCATGTATTGCATGATGACTTTTTAGTGGTCTGTAAAGGTATTGCCTACTCTTGTGTGTGTATTTTATCCATAGACAAGGAAGATAGTGGAATCTGTTTTCCCACGGCAACTCAGAGAAGTAGCAAGTGTAGGCCATGTCTCACGGTTGCCTCCTGAAGACAAGGCTTCAAAGCCTTGTCTTAGGGACATATCTCAAAAGGAGTCGTCTTCAGTTTATTTAGTTTTCCTGTTGGCCCCAGTAAGAGGTTGTCACGTTTCCTCTTTTTTGTGTGTGTGTGTCTGTGTGTGTGTGTGTGTGTGTGTCTCTCTCATTCCTCTCCAAAGCCACAAATTTTTGTTCCTGCCACCACGCGGGCACCAGACTGTCACCTTCCTCATCTCAGGAATGCAAATCATCTGACGCCCAAGAGCACGCTTGTCATACTCCATGATAAACTGGGGAGGGAATTACACAGACATCTGTGTCCCTGTGCTGGTGGAGGGTGAGGAGGAGGGGAGCGGTAGATCTTCTTTATAGGCCCCCAGCTTGCCTCTGTCGTCATCCTCATCATCACTATGGCTCCCCAGTAGATGTCTGTAACGGGGGAACGATTCTTTGACAAAAGATTCCAGCAGCCTTGGTGCACAGAACTTGACATGGGGGTGTGTGGAAAAAGCCCCTCCAACTGCCTGGGATGTGAAGAATAGGTGTTAAATCCTTTGCCTAGTTTGAGTGGAAGGGGAGATCACATGATCTTCACCTCCCACTCTGAGGGGATCCCGCTGACTAGTCATATGGCCAAACTTGAAACCCATGTGGGAACAGGTACATGACAAGGGTAGACCGATAGAGCAGGGGAAGACTCACATGATTTCACTCCTGCTGAGTTTTCAGGTAACAAGAGACTAACTCTTGTTCCCATTGGTTCAGGCTGCTTTACCGCAGTGAAGAAAGTTGAAGCCCCATGATACATGGACACGCCTCTAGATTCTTGCATGAAATTAGTGTCCTTTCGCTTTGAGTAGCAAAATGTGCATGCAGAGGACTAGCTGATATTTCAAAAAGGGTTACAAGCAACCCATCCAGTGCTTCTGAACATTCAAGTCCCTTCATTGTTTTCTTCAACTTGAGTGATTTACATTAAAGTGTCATTCATTCATTCATTCATTCATTCATTCATTCATTCATTCATTCATTCATTCATTCATTCATTTATTTATTTATTTATTTATTTATTTATTTATTTATTTATTTATTTATTTGCTTTATATCCCGCTTACTTTTGCTTACTTCTTCTTGTTGTTGTTAGTCATTAAGTCATGTCCGACTCTTCGTGACCCCATGGACCAGAGCACGCCAGGCCCTCCTGTCTTCCACTGCCTCCCGGAGTTGAGTCAAATTCATGTTGGTTGCTTCGGTGACACTGTCCATCCATCTCGTCCTCTGTCGTCCCCTTCTCTTCTTGCCTTCACACTTCTCCAACATTAGGGTCTTTTCCAGGGAGTCTTCTCTTCTCATGAGATGGCCAAAGGATTGGAGCCTCAGCTTCAGGATCTGTCCTTCCAGTGAGCACTCAGGGTTGATTTCCTTTAGAATGGATAGGTTTGTTCTCCTTGCAGTCCAGGGGACTCTCAAGAGCATCCTCTAGCACCACAATTCAAAAGCATCAATTCTTCAGCGGCCAGCCTTCTTTATGGTCCAGCTCTCACTTCCATACATCACTACTAGAAAAAACATAACTTTGACTATGCAGACCTTTGCCAGAAAGGTGATGTCTCTGCTTTTTAAAGATGCTATCTAGGTTTGTCATCACTTTCCTCCCAAGAAGCAGGGGTCGTTTAATGTCACCATCAGCAATGATCATGGAGCCCAAGAAGGTAAAATCTGTCACTGCCTCCATATCTTCCCCTTCTATTTGCCAGGAGGTGATGGGACCAGTGCCCATGATCTTCGGGTTTTTTGATGTTGAGCTTCAGACCATTTTTTGCACTCTCCTCTTTCACCCTCATTAATAGGTTCCTTAATTCCTCCTCACTTTCTGCCATCAGAATGGTATCATCTGCATATCGGAGGTTGTTGATATTTCTTCCAGCAATCTTAATTCCAGCTTGGGATTCATCCAGTCCAGCCTTTCGTATGATGTATTCTGCATATAAGTTAAATAAGCTGGGGGACAATATACAGCCTTGTCGGACTCTTTTCCCAATTTTGAACCAATCAGTTGTTCCATATCCACTTCTAACTGTTGCTTCCTTCCCACATATATATTTCTCGGGAGACAGATAAGGTGATCAGGCACTCCCATTTCTTTAAGGACTTGCCATAGTTTGCTGTGGTCCGCAGAGTCAGAGCTTTTGCGCAGTCAAACTCTAATATTCCCTTCCAAACTCTTCCAACTCTAATATTCTGTAATTCTCTGGAAAATGTGTTGTTCACAGCTATGGAGCTTTGTAGGAGTGCATGAGAAAATGCTTTAAAAAAAAATTAAATGCTAACTAGGTTTTCTTGTTGATGACAAGGACAGACAATAGCACGCACACACACCCTGTATCCTCACAGTGATAATCCCTTCACCCCCATACTGCAGCTACAAAAAGGGGGGGAAATATAGGATCCTGGCGACTCCAACTTTGCCAAAGAGCTGCTTTGGCTCTGACTGCCAGTTTTGACATTATACTGAACTGTCCGAGGTCCTGAACCTGAAATAACTCCAGTAAAGGACAGACTGAAGCCTGCAACAGACTCACTGCCTCCTCAGAATCAGAACCACCACCTTCCTCTGTGATAAAGATGCAGAAAAGGGTTTCATCCATCCATTCATTCACTCATTCATTCCTTCACTGATTTATGCTGTTTGTATGCCATGTTTCTCCCATAAGTGAGATTCAAGGCGGCTGTCCATTAGAGAGCACCAATTGCAATCCACATTTAACATGAATCAAAGGAATTTAAAAGTTGAAACACCATTTTACAACAAATCCAAGACAATATAGTAAAAAGCCATTGAGTAAAAAGGACCCTTCTGTGCCAATTGCGATCATTTGCCTAAGGCCTGCCTGAATAAAAAGGTATTTGCCAGCTCATGGAAAGGCAATGTCCCACCTTTGGCAGCCTAAGAGTGGCTGCCAAAATTCCCTCCTGGTTTTCCGCATGGCTTCTGCCAGTGGATGCCAGTCTTTAGAAGTTGCCAGGCCATGCAGTTAGCAGGCACCACAATTTATATCACAGGGCATTCTCAAGGAGCAAGACAAATCTCATCTAAGTCTTCTGGGGAAAGACCCTTTTGCAGAGATGCTGGCAAGTCTTTGGGTCTGAGTCCCGAGTCTGAGTCTTTGGTACAAGTCCCGAGTCCCGAGTCCCTAACCCAATTCCCTTTTAAAAATAAGCTTTTCTCCCTAGAAAAAAAGGGAGGAGTGGGTGAGTTCTAAATCTGGAAAGTCACTGTTGCTCAAAGATGATGGGTTGGATTGCAAAGGTTTGAAATTGTGGTTAAATTCCTTGAGCAGCACAGCAGAAGTGCAAGGATTCACAGAGCAGAATAGCTTCAAGTTTCCTAGAGTAGTTCACTCCCTTTTTCTCATCAACTGGAACTTACAGTCTGAATAGCTCACTCTGAGCCATTAATAGTGGAAAGAATAAAAACTATTTCCCTTCCCTACAGTGTGAACAGGTCAAACAGCAAACTGACAAACCTGACTGCTTTCAGCAACAGAGCTCAACAGATTCTAGAGAGAGGAAAAGGCTGTCAACAAAGAGGCAGGGCTCTCTTTGAAATGACGGGCAGTAGGAAACGATTGGTTAGTGCTGTATAGATTGACCGCCACCCCAGCCCATAAACATCCCTCCCTGTCACAACTTTTAGAGGCAGTATGCAAGATTGTAAAAAAAAACACCAACAGGTAGCTCTCACAGAGGACACTTTCCCAAAGAAAGTGACAGATAGAACAGTCATAAAACAAATTGCCATCACACACGCACTGAACAAAATGGTCTTCCCACTCTTCATCCTCAACTGATCGTGGCTGTTCTTGGCATCTTCGGAGGCAGCCTTCAATTATCCAGCACAACAGCTCTTTCCCCGGCATGTACGTCAGCGTGGACAGTGGCGTGTGAACATTTGCTCATGGCCATTAACGAGGTAGTGGCACTTCAGGGGACAATCAGAGACTTCGCTCACTTTTGCTGGGCCAAGTCCAACTTGAGCAACTACTTCAGGCCGGCCGCCTGCCTCGAAGAGCCGGCCGATCTCCGCTCTCTCACACGGCTCTGGAGTATTTTTAGCATAAAGTGTGAAACAAGCTGTTACAATCTGTCCCTGATGCGGCGCTCCGATCGGTAAGGCGGGAGGGGGAAAAAGATCCTGAAGGCGAGGAAGACAAATTGGACAGGATAGAGAGCTAAGTGATTCCAGCTGATTTTGGGGCAGAATCTCCCAGAGCTCAGAGCTATACGCCTCATCCACCCACCATGTAACGTTCCTGGAGTAGCCCATTATAAACCTTGGATTTAACAGCAGGTGGAATCTGTCTCACGGGCCCCGGATAGATGTTATACTAAATGTGCAGCTGCCACAAATTCCAGCAGGAGCACAAGCCGTTCTCCTCTCTCCGTCTGCACAACATATTGTGCTCTCTCCTGTCCTACGCATGAACAGGGGGGCAGAGAGCCTAGAACGGACGCTTCAATGAGTCTCATAGTATCAGGACGGGCTTGGCAAGATCTAAGTGTCAAACTGCATGATAGGCTTGTGTAGTTCTTTCTGGAAAAGCTGCTCTCCCTTGGGCAGCAAAAGAGAGCCACTTGTCATAGTACATGATTTTTCCCATCTATGTATCTTGGATTTAGCGTGCTCCATTTTGTGATGGGTCATGGGAACATAAACAAGGGTTTGTGTTCTGCGATTTCTGGTTGCTGAAGCACTGATCTCTAAGAATTTCCTGTTGTGTGAGGGAAATCACGCTCAGCAGGGATATAAATCCTTCTTATTCTCATTCTTGTGTACAAAAATGAGAGAACTGCAGGAGTTTCCTCCCCTCTTGTGAGATAGTGTGATATTTCCTGGTGCTTTAGAAGGGAGCTCCTGCAGATGTAAGCACTATTTTTGCATCATTTGTGCAATGTACACACATCCTAACAAATTTCATCAAAATGCAATTGATGCTGTCTTGGAGCATGGCCTTTTAAAAATTAGAAGCCTTGGATGAGTTCGCATTTTTTTATAAAATATATAAATATAAATTTACAGACTTTCTATGTCTGCTGTGTATGTGTGCATACTTTCACAAATGGAAATTTGTAAATTTGCAAAAAGACGTTTTGTGCAAATCATAGGAATGGGGGAGGGGGGAGTCACTCCTTGTCATGTTTCCTCACAATCTAGTTGAGCCAGCCTGTTTCATCAAGAACAAGTAATCTGAGGAGCATTGGTTCCCATCCAAAACCCAACAACAACCCAGGACTCTTCTCAAGCAGAAGGAATATGCATTCCGTGTAGCATCGAGTTTGAGTCTTAAGTGATTCCAAGCAGACAACTCACTCCAGCTACGCCTGGAGGTCACCTGAGGCATGTTTTCTCTCTTGGGCCAGGAGACAACATCCCTAGGGGGAAGCACAGAAAGTCATCAAGAGGTAGGCCAGTAACATGGACTCCGGTATTCCATCCTTCATTTTTGTTTAGTTCCTTTCCTGTCTCAGTAAGTGGAAACCCCTGGAATGAGAAGACCCCATTCCTCAGGAGCATCTTACTCAAATGGTGTCCCCTCAAGGGATCCAGGTTTCAAAGGGGCTGACTTAAGGGGATGCGAGCTTTTAGCTCCGGCCCAGCGTGAAGAGCTGACATTACACTAAGTGGCAAAGTACCAGCCTCATAAACTATGAAAGTCGAACGGTGCTGTGGTAGCAGAGGTGTCACTTCTTCTTTAGACAAAATGGGTCCCTGCACCTCTGGAATAGATAACTAGTCCCTTAGTCATTTTCTTGGGCACTGTTTTACTGGGTAGAAAAAAATGCCATGACCATGAAGTGCTGGTGAACAACGTTGTTCAGCTCCCAATTTGCTCTATTCGCATTTTTCTAATTCTAGGTGTGTTTGTGTGTCTTCTCTCCATGGTTTTGTATTTTCTTATCATTTGTTTACCTATACACTCAAGTGTTAGGTATGAAAGAGATTCTTCGGCAACGCAATATTATTTCACCTCAACCTCGCCTTCAGACTTGGCTGGAAAGCCGGCTGATGGCCTTGCAGTGACTTTTAGTAAACTGCTCTTCAAACCTCGTTTTAAAGGGACAATGTATGTTTTTAAGGGTTGCCTTTTCTACAGTCCCCTTAATTACTATAACGCTATGCCTTCAACATCTCAAACCTTGGCAGTCCATTGGTGACACTAAGTATGAAGAAGCATTATAACAAACTGCTGGCAAACATTGACTATGTTGGGCAGAATTCTTCACACACACAAAATGTGTGTGTTTATGAGGGGGGAGGGAGCCACCGCAAAGGTATACAAATTTTCACGCAGACTTCTTAAAACAAAATCACAAACTGAGGATAGAACAAAACCCAATACATTCAAGATTGGGAAAAGTGAAACTGACGGAAAATCCAACCGGCAGCTGAAGCCATTGAAATGTGGGTTTGTGTGAAGATGAGAATTGGAAGGGGGGGGGACAAATTGTGCTGTGACTGAACTGATGTTCTGTCGTTATGAACTGGGAGAGTCACACTTTTCTCTGACAAGCTGCCGTTCTTTTTTAAAGTCTGGTTACTTCCTCGGTGTCTAACTCTGGACTTCCAGCTTCTTTGAAGTCCAGGAGATGTGCGTCTTTCAGGGGCCATTTGCCTTGTTAAACAAAACAGACAACAGGATAACAAGCAGGTTGCCTTGTTGTCCTGTGTAATTGTATCGTAGGGTGTGAGAAAACCCTTGAGGTTCCTACTTTAAGCACCCCCTAATATATATGAGTAGCTCCCAGTGCTTTCAGCTTATTTCTTTATTATTGCCCCTGTCACCCATGAAAATCTTTCAGGAGTCCAATGGTACGTGGGCAGACCTCATGTTGCTAAATCCAGTTCCACAGAGTAGACTTAGAGGTCATTTCTTCCTAGATGCATGTGGTTGGAGCCAAGTTATATTAATTAATTAATTAGTTTGTTTGTTTCTCAGTGCCAGGATAGATCAAGCCAGGAGGGCAGGAAGAAAGGGCGAGCATGTGTGCGTTTTAATGGTCCTATTTTTATTTTTTATTTTATTTTATTTTGCCACAGAGCGGGCTGTCAACATTCCTCAAGCACTGGCGATGTCGAAGCTTCGTCGGAAGGCCTTGGGGAGTGATTTATACAAGGGGCTGATACAGTAAATGCAATTTGTTTTAATTAAGGCGATAGGCTATTGCATAATTCATGGGGCTCCTGCTAAAATGACCACACGAGGCAGTTTGGGAGAATTACAAGTCGTTCTCATAAATTCCATTAAGTATAATGCAGCAAATGTTGCAGGGAAACCGAGAGAGAGCCTGCGAGGGGGAAAGGGCTCCGTCAGGAAACATAAATGCAACATTTCTGTTTATATAATAGAAACAGCTCTGATATGTTCTCACTCCTCGGCAATCCAGCTCTATATGAGTGACAGAAGGCCTCTAAATGAGAAGCAATCTGGAGCAAAATGGCTCGAAACGAGGGATGCCAGAAGAGACAACATGTCCTGGGAAGGATGGTTGCCTTTATGCCCGGCTTTCCGGAAGCATCTGGACTGGACTGGAAACGGGATCTTAGCCTAGACCAGCCTGTCCCCTGGCCCGAAAGGGTGGCTCTTTGATCTTTATTGCAGGGGTAGGCAAAGGGTAGACTTGCCCCCCCCTTTGAGGCTTTTTAAACAGGTGTCACACCTCTCTCTACTCCCTGCCAAGAAATGCATACCTACTTCTGACCAAATCTCCGAAAGGTCCTGTCTTCAACTGCTCTCCTCATCTCTTGCAATCTCAAGCCTGTGGGAGTCAGTCCATCGCATATTTGGTCCTCCTCTTTTCCTGCTGCCTTCCACCTTTTCCCAGCATGATTGTCTTTTTCAGAGAATCCTGCCTTCTCATGGTGTGCCCAAAGTAGGACAGCCTCTGCTTCAACCTTTTTTTTCCCCCTCCAGAAACAGTTCAGGCTTCATTTGATGAAGAACCCACTTGTTTGCCTTTCTGGCAGTCCAGGGTATCTGCAAATCTCTCCTCCAGCACCACATTTCAATTTTGTTTTTTTGTTTTTGTTTTTTCCCACTCAGCTTTCTTTCTTTACTGTCCAACTGTCACACCTTTACGTGGGAATTGGCAACACAAAAGTATGTGTGATGTTGTCTTGGTCTCCATTGACACGTCCTTACACTTGATGACCTTTTCAACTTCCTTCATTGCTGCCATTCTGAATCTTCTAATTTCTCCATTAGGACTGATGATTGAACCAAGCTGTACAAAATCATTAACTCTTTCAATTTCTTCATTGCCGACGCTAAAGTTGTGTGGTTCTTCTGTATCATAATTTTTGCCTTCTTAACATTCAACTGCAGTCCTGCTTTGGCACTTTCTTCTTTCATTTTCCTTCAAGTTGTTTCTGGCATATTAAGATGATATTAACATCACAGTGACAGATTTTACTTTCTTGGACTCCATGATCACTGCAGATGGTGACAGCACCCACAAAATCAAAAGACACCTCCTTCTTGGGAGGAAAGCGATGACAAACCTTGACAGCATCTTAAAAAGCAGAGACCTCACCTTGCCAACAAAGGTCCACATAGTCAAAGCTATGGTTTTTCCAGTAGCGATGTATGGAAGTGAGAGCTGGACTCTAAAGAAGGCCGACCGCCGAAAAATTGATGCTTTTGAATTGTGGTACTGGTGGAGGCTCTTGAGAGTCCCCTGGACTGCAAGGAGAACAAACCTATCCATTTTGCAGGAAACAACCCTAAGTGCTCACTGGAAGGACAGATCCTGAAGCTGAGGCTCCAATAGTTTGGCCATCTCAGGAGAAGAGAAGACTCCCTGAAAAAGACGCTGATGTTGGGAAAGTGTGAAGGCAAGAGGAGAAGGGGACGACAGAGGACGAGATGGTTGGACAGTGACACTGAAGTGACCAACATGAATTTGACCCTACTCCGGAAGGCAGTGGAAGACAGGAGGGTCTGGTGTGCTCTGGTCCATGGGGTCACAAAGAGTCAGACATGACTTATCAACTAAACAACAACAAGAACAACATCACTTGGTGAGATGTGGACTTCTGGTGTCTAATTTTTCATTTAGCATGTGGCAATGGTTCATGAGGGAACCAAAGAGAAGGAAAGACAGAACGCGGACTGCAGAAAGCCATTTTGAGAAAGGTGGTGTTGACATTACCAGTATGTATCCAGAGCAAGAGCAATTTTAAAGAGCTTGTGTCCTTGAGGCCTTGTGCTCTGGAGATGGAAGAAGCCTCCCTCAGAAAATCTAGACCAGCTAGGACTTTGTCAGAGGTTTCTTTATCCATGGGACCTTTTTACATGGACTCTCTAGGCTGGGGCTTCGGAAAATTAAGTTTCAAACTACAACTCCCAGAACTCAGCCAGCAAAAGGCAGGAGGTTGGGAGTTGAGTATAAAAAGGTAGCCTTCGAACCTGTGGTCTGGGCCAGCTTCTCCCAAACTGGATCCTTCCATTGATGCTGGAGGCCATGGGTCCTCCAGCTGAGTTAGCTTGAATATCTCTACCCTCTTTCCAGCCTCCATGTATGTTGGTCTAGTACTCCCACTAGCCTTTGGGCCTTCTAGTGGTCTTGAACTATAGCTCCCAGAACACACCGTGTCCAGTACTAGAGCCCAGCAGATATGGAGGTCATGAGGTAAGGAAAGATGGCTCAGGGTGTTCTAAGAGCCTGGAGTAAAGCACATTCCACATGCTGTTTCTCTTTTGCCTTTCCTTGCATCCCGAGAGCCCATCTTGAATGTTAGAATCAATTGGTTCTCAGAAACAGCCATAAGGACTGGCCGCAATTTCTCATGATCCGTAGCGGGGATGTTGGCATGACTTTGGATCTGAGTCCCAAGTCCGTCTTTGGCATTAAGTCCAGAGTCCCAAGTCCCAAAGTCTGAGTCCCTATGAAAAACAAGGGAGGAGGGGATGGGTGGGTTCTGAGTTCAAGTCCAAGTCATTGGGGGGGGGGAAAGAGTCCAAGTCCGACTTGACAGCAAGTCTGCCCCTCGATTCCCCGTCTGTCGTTGTGCCAAAGGTCACTTTCCCGAGCTCTCCTGTGGAATCAAGAGGAAGCAGAGGACTCTTATTCAGGGGGTGATGAGAACACAAGCAGAATATGGAAAGCTTTCAAATGACCATTTTCCGAATAAGTGTACGGGCAACAGGGGAATGGTGTGCAATATTAATAATTATAAAAGAGTGATGCTCAAAATTCCTGCCTTCATATTTTGCACTGATGGGATCCCAACTGGCAGTGATTAATCCCAGAAAGAGGTCTTGGGGTCAGGGTAGCAAGCTGACTGAAAATGTCAGTGGCGATGAAAAAGACAAAGTCAATATGAAGAATGATAAGGAAGGCCATTGAAGAAGCGTGACAGCTTAAAGCCAAATGCCATTATATACATACTGTGTGTAGTTCTCTGTCATCTTGTCTCAGAAATGATATCGTAGGGCTGTAGATGTACAGAAAAATGGCAAATAAAATGATCAGAGGGTGAAGTTGAAGCTTTCTCATTTGGAAAGAAGTCCACTGGGGTGGCCCAGAAGAGGCTAATAAAATTATGAACAGCAGAGAGAGACAGGAGAGGGAGGTTTTTCTTTCTCCCTCAAAAACACAGAGTCTTACAGTCAAGCAGATGGATGGTGACTTTAAGAGAAGCAGACCTAGACATTGTACACTTAACCTGTGGGATTCACTGCTACAAGGTGTGACTGTCAGCACTAGCTAAGACAGATTTAATAAGAATTAGAATCTTCTTGAATAGTAGATTTTTCCAATAGCCTATTGTGAAATCCATGTCTCAAAGCATGGTACCTTTTTGGAGTACCAGATGGGAGGGACAAAAAGGGGAACAGAATCATAGAATCATAGATTCATGAAGTTGGAAGGGTCCTATACAGTCATTGAGTCCAACCCCTTTCTCAGTGGAAGAATCCAAATCAAAGGATATCTGCCAAGTAGTTGTCTAAATTTCTCTTGAATACCTCCAGTGTTGGGACACTCACCACCTTTCAAGGCCATTGGTTCCACTGGAAAAGCAACTGCAAGATTATAGGGTAACGGCCATGCATGCTATTCTTGAGCAGGCATCTGCTTTCTGGTGATTGGTCCAAACTGGAACGGTCTTGCAGGGTGGATCAAGAAGCTGCTGTTGATCACCAGGTTGGAGTAATGCCACAACGCAGCTTTCAACTTCCAACCAGCATTGGTAGGGTTCAAAAGATGGTTCCGTGGTTCAGACAGAGGAAAGAGGGAGTGTAAAGCCATAGAGTAGATGGAACTGCTGGCCTCAAAAGAGAAGGTGTGCGACCGGTGAACCATCCAATAAAGCCCAGCCTCTCCCCAGGACACTGCAACCACTGGGGCACCAGGGGAAGGCTCAAAGGAAGGTCATTGCACAATACATCTGCCTCCTAGCATCTGCTCCGCCGGCCATGCTGCGGAACTGTAGGGCAAAACACAAGGTTTGTGTGGGTATTTAAATAGCCTTTTTTCCTGCAATATTCTCCTTTCTTTTCATTCTCCTACTCAGCATAGTGACAGAGTTTTACTGTAACATGTTACAGAATTATGGGATAGCTATAGATATAGACTAGATGTAGAAACAGACATGTAAGGTCACAAACCCAGAGACAGACCAGATTGGATTCCGTCCAGATCAGATATGACCAGTATGCCCTTTGTTTGGATGAGGAGCGGTTTGCAAAGTTTTCACTTTCCTAAAGTGGAATCTGTACGCTCACCCATTCAGATAATCACTGCTTGAATGGAACAATTGTATGTATGTATGTATGTATGTATGTATGGATGGATGGATGGATGGATGGATGGATGGATGGATGGATGGATGGATGGATGGATGGATGGATGCATGGATGCATGGATGCACGGATGCACGGATGCACGGATGCACGGATGCATGGATGGATGGGAGCGTGCGTGTGTGTGTGTGCATATGTATGTATGTATGTATGTGTGTGTGTGTGTGTGTGTGTGTGTGTGTATGTATGTATGTATGTATGTATGTATGTATGTATGTATGTATGTATTCAATAAATTCAATCAATATTTATTTATTTATTCAAGATGTATATACTGCCCCTTAGTGCAAGCACTATTCTGGATGGTTCACACAGGGTTAAAAACTCACAAACCCTCCATGTAGCACAATTTTTAAAAAATGCAATTAAAACAGCAATAGAATAGACCATATCCATGATCATAAATTATGGATAACCCTATGCAAAATCTAGAATTGATTAAACATTAAAAAAAACACAGAGAATTATTGACAGCGCTCAATAGAGATTCAGTAGAGAACAGCAGCTTTAAATAATTTAGTCTTTACCCTCTTTCTATATGCAAAGAGGGAAGGAGTCCGGTGTGTCTCTATTGGCATTTTATTCCAGAGACTAGGGGCCACTATTGAAAAGGCACGATTCCACAGAATATAATAATCATCTTAGAACTGCACAGCTAGAAGGAACCCTGTGAATCATTGAGGCCCAGTGGGGAACTCCCAACCTCTGACTCCACAGCCAGAGACTTATCCAGCAGTGAGCTATCCAGCAGCTCTGTCTTTTGGACTACAATTCCCAGAATCCCCCAGTTAGCATGACCAGTTATAGCTACAATTCTGCTATAGTTATAGTCCAAAAATGCAACCTATTTAAACTCTAAAGATAAAGTAATGACATAGATTCTAATAAGCAGCTAGATTCCTATTGTAAACTGTGATTATGTGTAAAGGAAACGGCAGGAAGTTTTACAATGTTCTGGAACTTTGTTGCATGCTCAGGTGTGCAGTCATATGTGCAAACGAGTTATTCATCTGGGCATGTCTGAGTGCACTACAGACAGCTAGAATAAGCATCCATAGCAGTTATGCTATTTAGAGTTGACACTGTTCAAAAATATTCTAGACATTAAAGCATTCTCTGAGCCAGACCGCGTAGCCACAGGCTGTGAATAATATTCTCGCGGAGAGAGGAAGCCAATAAGAGAGGTTTTTTTCCTCCTTAAAAGTGAGGAGAAAAAGAATTATCTGGAAAGTCATATACTGGACACAAGGTCAATACTTCCATAATCCACAAGCCAAAATGAATCGGACTGATTACTAGTATCTGATAAGTTATTGATATACAGTTGTATATTATACAAGCTGAAAAATGTCTAGACGCATTTAGAGGAAATTCATAAACCGCTGTCTATATTTTGGGTTGCCTCACACGTCAACTTGAAAGCTATTTAAGCTTGTTTGGTTCTTTTTGCTAAAATGTTACGGTCACCAAGTTTTCTTGGAATTGGAAAATGCCAATGATGTGAGAATGTGGGAAAACGTGTACCAAACTTGGAAGTGGACACAGTACGGGAAACAGCAGTCAAAACAAAGAAGGGTTCACAAAGCGATTCTATGAGGAGAAAACATGGAATTGAAATGTGTAGGATTGTGGAGCTGGAAAGCACTTGTAGGATCATATAGCCAGCTGCTCAAGAAAGAAAAAAGCATGATAGATAGATAGATAGATAGATAGATAGATAGATAGATAGATAGATAGATAGATAGATAGATAGATAGATAGATAGATAGATAGATAGATAGATAGATAGATAGACAGACAGACAGACAGACAGACAGACAGACAGACAGACAGACAGACAGACAGAAAGAAAGAAAGAAAGAAAGAAAGAAAGAAAGAGAGAGAGAGAGAGAGAGAGAGAGAGAGAGAGAGAGAGAGAAAGAAAGAAAGAAAGAAAGAACACAAACGGAATATGGGCCAATAGTGTGATGTGGCCGCAGAAAAAGCCAATGCTATTTTAGGATAAGGGACATGGTGGCATTGCAGTTTAAACCACAGAAGCCTCTGTGCTGCAAGGTCAGAAGACCAGCCATCGTAAGATTGAATCCACGTGATGGAGTGAGCTCCCGTCGCTTGTCCCAGCTCCTGCCAACCTAGCCGTTTGAAAGCATGTAAAAATGTGAGTTAATAAATAGGGACTACCTTGGTGGGAAAGTCACGGCGTTCCGTGTCTAGTCACGCTGGCCACGTGGCCACAGAAACTGTCTTTGGACAAATGGTGGCTCTATGGCTTGGAGACAGGGATGGGCACTGCGCTCTAGAGTCAGACATGACTGCACTAAATGTCAAGGGGAGCTTTTACCTTATTTTAGGATGCATAGTCTCCAAATCCTATGGAGTACCAGGCCCACTCTATTTGGCACTTATTAGGCCACATCTAGAATACTGTGTCCAGTTCTGGATACCGGACTTCAAGAACGATGTTGACAAATTGGAGCAACTTCGGAGAAGGGCAACCAGGATGATCAGGGGACTGAAAACCAAGCCCTGTGAGGAAAGACTGAAAGAACTGGGCATGTTTAGCCTTGAGAAAAGAAGGCTGAGAATAGAAAGAAAGCACTTTTCAAATACTTGAAAGGTAGTCATGCAGACGATCTGGTCTCAATCATAATGCAACTGGTTTTCTCTTGAATACCTCCAGTGTTGGTACGCTCACCACCTCCCAAAGTCATGGATTCCATTGTCGTACTGCTTCAACAGTCAGGAAGATTTTCCTGATATTCAAGCTAAATCTGCCTTCCTGTAGCTTGAGCCTATTCTTATGTGTCTTGGTCTCTGGGATGATCAAGAGCAGATCCTACCACTCCTCTGTATGACTGCTTTGCAAGTAGTTGAAAAGTGTTATCAGATCTCCTCTCAGTCGTGTAGCTCCTCCTGCACTATAAACTCCCAGTATTCTTGAGAAAGAAGCTACGACAGGAAACTTGCTGTAAAGCCATTGTAAATGTGCAATGAAGATGTAGGGAGTTTGAACTCCTTCTCCCACCTGGTCCTTCTCCTTCCTTCCCGTGATGTGTAATGAGATGGGAAAATCCATACATAGGGAGAGTCATCTGAAAGACCTCAGATCAGGTAGGGAGCATATGCTAGGTAGAGGGAGCTGTTGTTGTTGTTTAGTCATTAAGTCATGTCCGACTCTTCGTGACCCCATGGACCAGAGCACGCCAGGCCCTCCTGTCCTCCACTGCCTCCCAGATTTTGGTCAAACTGAAGGAGCTGTAAGTCCCCCAAACAGGAAGTACTTGAAGTTCTGATCTAAGTCCTTGTAGTTTTGATCTAAGTATTCTCGAAGGCTTTTGAGACAGCCCGAAAAACCTACAACAACCTTCTGATCTAAGACTGTTCTATCATCTTCAAAGTGTGTTGCTTATACAATGGTGCCTTGCTAGACAGTTACCCCGCATGACAGTTTTTTCGCTAGACATTGACTTTTTGCGATCGTTATAGCGATTCGCAAAACAGTGATTCCTATGGGGGAATTCCGCTGGACAATGTTTGGTCCGTGCTTCGCAAACTGATTTTCACTAGACAATGATTGTAACAGCTTCCTCTGCACTCGCAAAACAGGTGTTTTCGGGACCTAAGCTTCGCAAGACAGCGATTTAAACAGCTGATCGGCGGTTTGCAAAGCGGCTTTCTTATGGCTGATCTTCGCTAGACAACGACGATTCTTCCCCATTGGAAAGCATTAAACAGGTTTTCGCTAAACAATGATTTTGCTAAACAGCGATTTCAGTGGAACGGATTATCATTGTCTAGCGAGGCACCACTGTATACTACCCCTTAGCGCTTAAAGCACACTCTGGGCAGTTTAGAATTTTAATTATGCAGGCTACACATTCCCAACCCCCCAATGAGCTGGCCGCTCAATTTACCAATCTCAGAAGGATGGCAGGCCGATTCAACCTCGGTCTGGCCACCTGAGCCCATTGGAATCAAACTGAGGTCATGAGCAGAGTTTTGACTGGAGTACTGCAGTTTATTTGCTATGCCAGTGAATAAACTTTGAGTCTATATAGTCAGCAGAGGGATATGAGAGTCCAGAAAAGTAACTTTTCCCAGCTCTGTTGTGGATTCATTGCTTTACTCCCACTTCATTCTTCTATTGTGTGTGTGTGTGTTTAGATGGAAAGGTTTTTAATTCAGCTGTGTAGTGCACTACCAAAGAATTAAGCGCACAGGGAGAAGAAGTCAGAACAGACAAGGAACTGCCACCCGCTTCATGTAACTGTCTCGGTCGCTCCTTTTCCACCCCATGACTGCTCAGAGCCCCGCTGCCCACCCTCAGACTGCGCCTGGGAAGGACGACGAAGTGTGTCATGTCATTCTTAGACAGCAGCTCCGTGTAACTCTAGGGTCGCCCTCTGTTTTCAGCTCAGTCAGTCAAGGCTGCCTTCCTGTGACAAACGCGTCACTTGCCATCCCCCAACAAATAAGGGGATGATGAGTCCATGTCAGGAAGGAGGGCACCGTCTCACCTCACGCTGCCCCCTTCACCTCACGAACACGATTGGAGATGACAGGGACATGAGGCCAAGAGTAGGACAAGGCAGCCCTCTCCAGCGCTGAGGCCATGATGGGAGTCTTCCAAGATGTCTCCCATGACAAGAGGGAGCTGTGAAAAGTTGGGTCGCGGGAACTCAGAATAAAAACGGCGGTGTTAAGCAGATGGCCAGCTTCCTTCTGGCAGGCATTAAAAAAAAAACCCACACACATACAAAAACCCAGATGAAGATTTCTAGAAGATCAACAAGCCAGCAACTCTTCCGCTCAAGCTTAGAACCAAGGATCGGGCCAGCGGGCTAAGGGGTTCCTGCGGCTGTACCGCCAAAAAGTAACTTTTCTGTGTTCAGGATTAGTTACTAGGATGCAGATGTTGGGTGACCGCTAATTGAGGAAAGATCATAACTAGGGATGTGTGGAGGGAAACCTCATGCTTTGCTTTTGTTTGGGATTCTTTTCTTTTTGTAAGTTTGGGGTTCTTTCCAATATCTACCCTTTCAGGAAAGCCCAAAATACCTTAATTTGGGGGGGAGGTGTCCTCCATTTCAGATTCCCTATTCCCATTTCTGGGGCCAGAGGCAATTAAGCCCTACAGGATCCTCAAAACTAGTCCACAAAAACAGGGGCGAGGCAACGGACAATCAATCGTCCACTCCAAAAAGTGGGCAACAACAGCATGACATGAGAAATTAAAATCAATTGTCTACTTAAAGTTTGCATTTATCATTGCATCACTTTCCTCATCAATTCATCAGCAGGAAACAGTTCAGATGAGAAAAAGAAATCATCATCATAATTGAAACAGAACATACACAATCACGATGGGCAATATAATGACCTCTCCAGCCCAAAACCCTGATATACAGAGGATCGGGAAAATAGCTGCCCCTTCTACAATTTCCACATTTTTAATCCAGCAAGACCAGGCGGTCATCCACTGGGGATGAGCAAGTGGGCGGACACTCCAGACAACAGTAAAGGGAAGGGAAAGAAGGCTCTCCAAACATTAATAAAACAATACAAAATACATAAGAAATGCATATGCTTTGTGAACCTCTCTTTCAAAATCCTGACTCTTTCCTACTTCAGAGGCTCTCTATCAGAAAGCTCTGAAAAGGAATGAAAGGGTCCCCTTTTATGTTTTGTTTTTCCTCATTGGGATTAGCCCCAAAGTCCCATCCCTCATCTGTGAGGATACTCAGCAAGGGTTCACCAATGTTAGAGACGGGCATGAACCGCAGGGGCAGTGATATGTATTGGTTTGTTTATTGACAAAACGGGACGTTCAGCCCTTCCCAGCCTTGCCACTTCGATCAGGTGCCCACTCGGAGGCTTAGAGGAGGCAGGGCAGGGAAGCCAGGACACCGCCTGAGTGAGCGCCCACCAGAGGAGATAGGGCTGGAAAGCACTGAATCTGTTCAGATGAGAGATGAACCAACACAAACCAGGAGTTCCTGCCCATCCCTGTTCACATTTTTTGTCTTCTGGGGGCCACCCGGGGACTTTGCAGCTTGTCCAAGGCTACCCAGGCTGGCTCTTCTGGGATGCACTGTGAGGAGCTGAACACCCACCCTCTGGCTTCATAGCCAGATACCTAAACTACTGACCAATCCAGCCACTACATATCTAGGTAAAGGTTCCCCTTGACATTGTGTCCAGTCGTGTCTGACTCTAAGGGGCGGTGCTCATCCCTGTTTCCAAGCCACAGAGCCAGCGTTTTGTCTGAAGACCATTTCTGCTGTCACGTGGCCAACACGACTAGACATGGAACACCGCAACCTTCCTACCATGGTGGTACCTATTTATCTACTCGCATTTTTACATGCTTTCAAACGGCTCGGTTGGCAGGAGCTGGGACAAGCGATGGGAATCTCACTCCATCAGGTGGATTCGATCTTATGACGGCAGGTCTTCCGACCTTGCAGCACAGAGGCTTCTGCGGTTTAACCCTCAGCGCCACCACAAAGAGTGTAGGCCAAAAACAAGACTGTTGAGAAGGAGGGTGGGTGGGAAGACAAAGCTCCCAATGGGAGAGCATTTGGTAGAGAGAGATGGGTGGGTGGGTGTTCTGGGCCATCAAATCAGAACTGACTTACCCGCAGCTCCACCACATCCCTAGTAGCTATCTAATTACCTCTAATTAAGCCTTTATTTTCTCCTTCTGGAGACCTATGGAAAGGGGCTGACACCAAATGGACAGCAGTTTCAGTTGGGGGGTGTGAGCACCCATCCTGCCCCTTCCCAGGCAAAAGAGGGGCTGAGATTAAACAGGAAACAGACCCAAGTTGTAAACCCTCTCCGCGATCAACCGCCTCCGTGAGAGTCTGTGCCATGCGTTGCACAGTCTCGAGCAGGAACACATTTGGGCTCTCCTCCAGGTATAAATAACGGTGCCTCGGAGTGACCTGCCGTTTCAGGCACCACTCGAGAAATAATAGTTGTCTAATTGTAGCCCGTGATTGTGGCCTGTGTCAGCGGGGAGACTAATAATTGCATTCCGGGAGATGTGGTGAAGCGTGTCGCTCTTCACCTGCATCAAGCATATCTCTTCTGCTTCACGCATGTGTTCTCTGAGCAGGCAAATTAGCTGAGTGTGTGTGTGTGTGCATTTCTCCCGTGGCTTCTTTCACCCTCTCAGCTCCTTCCCCCCCCACCCTCGAGTATTTGTATTATGATTTCACAGGGATACTATCGCTCGTACAAGGCTCCTGCCATTAAAAAAAAAAAATTACAGAAAATGACATGGTAACCAGGCAGGGGGAGGAAAAAAAATACAATAATAATTGATTTGTGTGGGCTGCTGAGGGTTGCAATTTGGATGTCGTTCTGTTAAAGACTTGTATGAGATGAGAGGGCCGGCGTCAAGGACTGGCGTAGGAAGAGCCCGATAAGGTTTGGGGAGGGGGGAGCAAGTGAAAAGGGCCTTCACATAACAAATACGGTTGAGAGACAGCAAATGTTTTCAACGGGGGACCAAGCCTGATTTCCACCAGATTAATCTTGATTCAACTTTTAATTCCTTATCAGGAGAAAGGGATGTATGGGTGTTCTGTGCTATTACGTCGGAACTGACCTATAGGAACCCTAATAGGACTTTCAACGTAAGCAAAATGTTTAAGGAGTGGTTTTACCAGTCCTGCTCCCCCCAGTGAGCTTCCATGACCGAGTGGAGATTCAAACCCTGCTATATTATATTAAAAAAGAGGAACTTTTAAACATCACTTGACTTTTTGGGGGCAGCCATTGGATGGTTATTATTTTCATTCCATCTGCAGAAATGACTGGCCTCATGGTGTCTTGTGCATTATGTGCCGTCAAGTCGAAACAGACTTATAAGAACCCTAATAGGGCTTTAAGAGTAAGTAAGTTTAAGGACGTGATGGCACTGCGCGCTAAACCACAGAAGCCTGTGCTGCAGGGTCAGAAGACCAGCAGTCGTAAGATCGAATCCACACGATGGAGTGAGCTCCCGTCACTTTGTCCCAGCTCCCGCCAATCTAGCAGTTCGAAAGCATACAAACGAAAGTAGATCAATAGGGACCACCTTGGTGGGAAGGTAACAGCGTTCCGTGTCTAAGTCGCACTGGCCACGTGACCACGGAAGATTGTCTTAAGACAAAACGCTGGCTCTATGGCCTGGAAACGGGGATGAGCACCGCCCCCTAGAGTCGAACACGACTGGACAAAAATTGTCAAGGGGAACCTTTACCTTTACCTAAGTTTAAGGAGCGGCTTTACCACTTCCACTCCCCCCAGTGCGTTTCCATGGCCAAGCGAGAATTAGAACTCTTTTCTCCAGAGTCCTAGTCTGTCACTCTATCCACTATACCAGTGGTCACCAACCTTGGGCCTCCAGATGTTCTTTGACTTCAACTTCCAGAAATCCTGGCCAGCAGAGGCAGTGGTGAAGGCTTCTGGGAGTTGTAGTCCAAGAACATCTGGAGGCCCGAAGTTGGGGACCACTGCACTATACCACATTGAGTCCACTCCAAAAACATGACTGGTGACTTCCCTTTATAGTGGGTTATTCTGCTATTGCAATTTGAAAACATCTGTAAAAACAGAACAAAACAGTATTTCATTGGTTATTTAGGACCGAGAAGGGAATAGCATGGAGCTTGCAACACTCCTTCCAATGTGTTTCAAAGGATTGTCCTCGAAAAATAATCTTTGAAAAGGGCTAGAAAACACTATGCTTATGCCCCTAACTGATTTTGCAGTTACTCATTATGTTGTTTCTGAAATGTAACTTAAGAGCTGCCGTTCCCACTAGACAAAAGCCAAGTGGGTAGAAAGTTGGGAGCCAAGCTTCAGACTCCATCCTTGTCACATAATGCTGACGTCCCCTCTGAAATAAAGTGGCAGGTTTCCCAGCCTCCTAATAAGAGCTTGGAAACAACACATTTTGGGGCCATGGTGGTTGAAGGATTCTGGGGTTTGTAGTCCAGAAAAGCAATTTTCCCGAGCTAAGTTTGCAAGCAAAGCGGGATGGTGCCAGACTCCTGGCAGACACCGACGAAATGACTTTCCCTGCATTCATCTGCCACTTTGAAAAGAATCTGTGCTTCCCGGTGGCCAGCACAGCCTCCCGTGTCAATTAATTCTATAAGGTAATTGCGCATGGCATGAAGAAATGCTTCCTTTGTCTGCCAGGGACATAACGGCTCCATTTCAATCTGTGAGACGGAAAAGCGCAGGTATAGGAGCAGAAGAAACTGCCGTGAGACCACCGTAGATTTGCCAGGTTAGCAGCTGGCCATGGAACTGCCCGGTTCAAGGCCGAAAGCTGACAATTCGTGGGATCTTGCAAGTGGCAGGGTCTTGTGTGACCACTGCACAATAGTATGGGGCTTGTGCGTGAAAGAGAGGCAGACCTTCACAACCCCTCAACAACTATGATGTGTGCATCTGGCTTCCAAACACGTGGGGACCATTTGGGAATAGAAGAGCAACCAGCCATTAAATAAACAAAACATCAACGCACAACTTTTTCCTCTCTGACGTGTGCTGGCCTTTGTCTCCCTGCTAGGAGACCCAAAGAAGTGAACCTCTTTCCCTGAGCCTTGATGCCCTATAGCTGCAGCTCCTTGCATTCACTTCCAAGGGAAAATCAGCACCATCAAATGGGAACTGCAACAAAATTTTGCTGTGCCATGGATGGCTGCCATTCAAGATTTCAGCTCACCCATCTCGCCCTCATCCAGGACATTCTGTTTTTGTCCCCTCTCCCCGAACACATCAGCATTCTGTTCCTAACACGTAGGCTCAGTCTCACAGCCTTTCCCAGGATTTGACCATCAGAATCCGATTCCTGCGCCTGCCGGCCTGTGTCTAGTGCTGTAAATCTCAGAGAAAAACTGCTGCTGTTAAGAAGTCGCCGTTGCCATTTGGCATCAGACAAAGGTCTCACAACTCGGCTTGCAAGCACAAATTCCTACATCAATTCTAAAAGGATAGCAATTCACTACTGTGGGACTTATATTGGATTCATTTGTCACTGGATCCTGAAGCTGAGGCTCCAAAACTTTGGCCCTCTCATGAGAAGAGAAGACTCCCTGGAAAAGACCCTGATGTTGGGAAAGTGTGAAGGCAAGAGGAGAAAGGGGATGACAGAGGACGAGATGGATGAACAGGGTCATTGAAGTGACCAACATGAATTTGACCCAACTCCGGGAGGCAGTGGAAGACAGGAGGGCCTGGCGGGCTCTGGTCCGTGGGGCCACGAAGAGTCGGACACGACTTAACGACTAAACAACAACAATTCGTCATTGGATTCAGGACTACTCTTTTTTTAACCTTTTGAAACCACCAGCCTTCCCCTAAACATACCCGTCCAGAGTATTGCTGTGACACTAATGGGAGCAGGAATAAATAAATATAATTCAACTGCTGATACAAACTTTTAGTGGGCAAGAGGTGCCATTTTGACTACAGGACGAAGTGTAATCAGAGACAAGTTTTAGTTCTTAATGCGTAGCAAAATGAGGAGATCTTATTTTTCTGGATTGAGATGTTTGAATTCCTCAGCCAGAGGCATGAGGCCGAACTTGCTAAAACCTTGTGGGAGCAGTAGTTCAAAAGCTTGAAATGATCGGAGTTCTGGCCTGCAAGCATTGGTGCAGTTTCTCATAGAGGTGGGCACAAAGCCAACTACAAACCAGGGGAAAAAATGACAAAGCAAGTTTGTTCATGGTTCGGATTGTGACCCATTTTGGGGGATCTTGTTTTGTCAAAACGAAATGAAGCACCCAACATTTTTCGCGAGGTGGTGTGACAGAAGCAGGTAGAACACACAGAAACACACACCGTTCCCAACGGGCATGAATCAAAAAAAAAATGAATCAGTTAAGCAGAAACCACAAACCATCACAAACCCCCATTTGATAGAATAATGTCTCTGAGTTACTGGGCTCACCATCATTTTTTTCCCTGGCAGGGCTCCTGTGCTTTATAGGGTTGCAAAATGGGCCAAACTTAAGCAGATGGATTGTTTGGACAGAAAGCGCTAACGGATGCAGTTGAATCCATCCGATCGCCTTTAAAGACACAGGAGACAGCAGTGGAAGGACTACATGATGGGCTTCAGTACAACGTAGTTCTGTTTCAGAGTAAAAGGAGAGTCTCCTTGTCCGGCGTCTCACCCAGCCAGACAGTGCCACCTTGTTCAGAGGGCACCTTGTCTTCTCGAAAACTCAGTCCGACTGGCTCTCCGAGACAGCAGCAGCTGGAAGGAAAATAACAGTAAAATTCTATGGCTGCAATAAAACGCATTAGCCATCTGAACACTCATTTCAGTCAAATAATGCAGCCCATTCATATTTAAACAGGAAATATTGTTTAATGTTTATGGTAATGACCGAATCAAATTTTAAAAATTAAACATGGAATTAAACATTAAAGAGAGGCTCCAGAGTTTGGTGCGCTGTGTGGTGTGTGTGTGTGTGTCACGGGTCTGGACGGGCAGCTTGTGGCTCTGTCCTCCAAGAGATGTTGACAGCACAGAAGGGAAATGGGAGAAGGCAGGTTTTATAACTATTTCTGATATTTGTGAAAATATCCCCTGGCTTTTGCTGGTTTTGGGTGATGGCAAGGGAGGGGGGGCGAAGCCGCCTGCAGTGCAAACCCACCACCACCACCTTGATGTGTTTTTGGGGTGAAGGCAACGGTTGACTGCCATCACTCTGAACTGGCTTTGTGATCTTGTTGGCATGAAATAAAATCTACTTAGAAAGGTCATGATGACTCCTTTATATTGTGGGATGGGGTTTCCTCAGAAAATGAATTGGAGAAGTCTCGTGGTTTGGGGTAGCTAAATAAAGAAAGGTGGCTGAGGAGGAATGATATTCAAGCACCAGTGAAAAATGGCAGGCACGCATTAAAAGCGACTGTGCATATTCCACAAAATAGTTTCCAAAACCTCCTCTTTTTTGTTCTGAAAGTGTTTGTTGGTGAGTATTCTCTATCGGCTGAGCACAATTGGTCTCCTTTTGTTCCGTTTCAGGCATCTGTCTGATTCTGTTTGGAAGTTCAGACAAAAGAACAGGGACAGAAGGAGATAAGGTGAAACAGCGCAAGACAATAGGGCTAAAGCAAGCGGTCTCAATCTTAGGTCCCCATGTGTTCATGGACTGCAACTCCCAGAAGCTTTCCTACCCCTAACTGTGCTGGACAGGATTTTTGGGAGTCATAGTTCAAGAATATCTGTTGACCCAGGTTTGGGAACCATTGGGCTAAGGGAATGACTTGCCCGGAGCTTGGAAGGAAGTAATTACAAGTCACATAATCTCCTACAATCCGTTACTTAAGGGTTTCCGGAGTGTAACTAAGTTGTGTGTCAAAAGTAATCACGAGTAGTTACAATGTTACTTTTTGGTATAGCAAGGAAGGGCTAGAAAAACTGTTGCTTGGCTTAGTAAGTTACACTAGAGTAAGCCCATCCAACCCTCCTCCAGTAATTCTGGTGGCTCAAATGGACCTACTCTAGTTGTGACTTAATACACGAAAGTAAGCACAACATACTATGCTAAGGAAGAGGATTTCAACCACTGGGTAGTTTCAAAAGTTACTTTTCTGGGGTCGTATCAACAGCCATGTTGACAGGAAATTCTCAGAGTCTTAAGTGGCTGCCTGGTTTTCTCTTTGTCCGGATTGGAGAAAGTGGCTTGGACTCCTTAAACCGAACATTATTCTCTCCCACCTCCCCATCCCAAAAACATCTCACTCACCCCCATTGGAACCCCTTTTGCTATGAGAGAAGGCTGAAAGCAGACTGGGTTTTTGCGGGCAGCTGGAGAGCTGCCGGTGTTTAAAAGACAGAAGAAATTAGTCAGGCAAGTACGTACAGGAAAATGGCAAATTTTTATCTTCACCTGTGACTACGGCGCTCCTCCTCCTACCGTGCACTTTAAATTGGATTGGTATCCTCTAAGCAGCTGTCAAAGATTTCATTTGTTCTGCTTGACATACAGATGTAGAACTGGTAAAACTACATCTTATCTTCGTAATTGTCTACACTCTAAGCCGGTGCCTAGTTATTGACTTCAAAAGTCAGGCCTCGGCCGTGCATCTCCTTGATCCGACATCAGCACGACACTTTCTCTTCCCTCGGCAGCTTTCCTCCGGGCCAGTACCTCCTCAAGTGTGTTTTTGTCAGAGACGTATTATGGGGTGTGTGTGCATATTTTGTAGGGTTTTAGCCACCGCAATTAGTGCCATTTTTATCATTATTCCCATCTAAGGATGGGAATTATTGGCATCTAGGTTGCAAATTTGAGTTGTGTTGATTCGTATGTCACAGGGCAGAAAGCTGGCTGGATGGCTCGGTGGTTTAGGGATCTGACTGTGGAGCCGGACGTTGGGAGTTCGATTCCCCCACTGGCCCAACTAGGAGAAGAGCCAGCCTGGGTAGCCTTGGGCCAGCTGCGCACAGTCCCAGGGTGCCCCTAGTGGAAGGAAATGGTAATACACCCCTGAGTACGCTCTACGGAAAACCCCGGAAAAGGTTGTCGTCGGTCAGAATTTATTTGCTGGGACATGATTCTACCATAGGGCGGCCACATGTCCTCTTTTTAAGAGGCCCTTCCTCCATGTAAAGGGCCAGCCAGTCCAACTCTGAGGGTTGGCTCTACTGTTAGGCAGAGTGAGATGTTCACCTCTGGTGGCAGATATTGGGATGCAGCAGCAAGGGTCAAGAGAAGAGTGTTGCTGGCTAGCCTGGTGCTCCCCTCTGAATTAGCAACCTCCAAAATGTTCTCTCATTAACAATCCTGATGAGGTCTTGGAAGCCGTGGCTTCCTTGTTTAGTCAATCCATTGCACATTTGATCCTCCTCTTTTCCTGTTGCCTTCCACTTCCCTCCTCCCCCCCCCCAATTATTGTCTTTTTTGATAAGTCGTGCCTCCTAGTGATGTGCCCAAAGTACAAGGCCCTCAGTTCAGTCATGATTGGGGCTGGAGAAGGTTGCATCTTGGTTTGATCCAGCACTTGCTTATTTATTTTTGTGGTGGCCCACGGTATCCAAAAAGGTGTACCTCAGAGTTTCTGTAGGTGTGCATCGGGTGGGTGGGGTGCCATGAATGTTGAAGCTGGAAGCAAGGATAATTTTACAACCTGATCCAGGACTGGGGTGGGGGGGTAAAAAAAAATCAGTGGGATTCTGAGAAATCTAATAAAAAGAAAATTAATGGATTTTTCATAGTCCTGCCTGCCAGAGAGGGCCTATCTGTCTCTTACTTCATGCCCACTGCCTGATTTACTTGCCCTCTTCCTCCAGTTGTTGTTTAGTCCTTAAGTCATGTCCAACTTTTCGTGACCCCATGGACCAGAGCATGCCAGGCCCTCCCATCTTCCACTATCTCCCAGAGTTGGGTCAGATTCACGTTGGTCGCTTTGGTGACCCTGTCCAGCCATCTCGTCCTCTGTCGTCCCCTTCTCCTCTTGCCTTCACACTTTCCCAACATCAGGGTCTTTTCCAGGGAGTCTTCTCTTCTCATGAGATGGCCAAAGGATTGGAGCCTCAGCTTCAGGATCTGTCCTTCCAGGGAGCACTCAGGGTTGATTTCCTTCAGAATAGATAGGTTCGATCTTCCTCTAGACCTCTACCCAAAGGGAAGATGCCAGTCGAGGGTGCAACTCTGCAACCAAACAACTAGCCAGGTCAAAGGAAGGAGGAAAAGGAAGAGGCCCAGAAAGTGCCAGAGGTTGACGATGCTCTCCCGAGGTTTTAGCAGCTGCCCAGTGGTGCCGTTCTTTGACGCCAGTTCTTGGCAACAAGGGGCAGTCCTGGTGCCTGCAGCTCATTGCTCGTCTCTCCTTCGGTTATTCCCAGTGAGTTAGCTTAGGGGAAATGATGGCGGCAAGTCTCCCTAACCAGAAGTCCCCACATTCTTTTGTCTTTGAACTGAGCAAAAAATATAATCGAGGCTAAAAATAGAGCCGGCTCCTCTCCGAGTCTTTCTCTTCAGCGTATCAGCACAGGGCAAGGGAGCAACTCAAAAGGATCTTGTCGTACATCCTTGGAACAGGAGTCGGTGGGCCTCGGCGGGATGATGAGCAAGGGGAGCAGAGGAGTGCAGCTTTCAGCACATCAGTAGTTGGCTTCAGAGGAGGGAAGTCTCTCGTAGCACTGCGGAGAATGGGTCTGGGAAGCTTAAGTCTACATTTTGAAAGTGCTGCTTCTCCGACTACAGAGGGACCCTCGAGTCACGCAGCTTGGAGAGAGCCGCGCAGGCATAGATCCCCTGATATCTTCTCTCACTTTCCTCCTTGTTCCTGCTCCACTCAGGCTTTATTCTAGCCATCAGCCTATCTTTCTCTCTCTCTCTCCCTACTTGAGGCAGGAAGAATGGCAGGCAAGAGGCATTTAGGGGCTGCTGGTGGGAGAGAGGACCTGGGGGAGAATCTACAGTCCCCCAGCCTTTTGCAAATGTGAAAAATGTAAATGCTATAAATTCCACTTGCACAGGGAGAGGGAGGGAACCCACAGACTTTTGGGGACATCCATCGCCTCCCGTATTATGATCTGACTAATGTCCAGCGATACTCCTCTGCCGCTTTGAATTAGAGACTTGCAGAATTTAGGGTTTGGGGACACGGGAAGGAGCTGCTCCGATTGCCACTACTATCCTTTTGTCAGTAAAATACAGTCCTGGAAAATGGCTAGATTTCCTCCAAAACAAAATTATTTGTATGTGTTTGTGTGTCCACTGTCCTATTTCTGAAAAAAAAAAGTTCCATGGAGAACTTCAGGCTCAATATCCCAGTCTTTTTTGTACTTTCATGAAAAGGTCACATGTGTACATTTGTAAAATCCTGCATGTATCCAATCTTGGTGCAAAGCAAAATATACGAACCCGAGGAACTGACACGACAGCTGGAACAAAAAATATCTATTTTGGCAAACAGGCATGAACTCTCTTGCAACACACACCCTGGTTGAACATGTCCAATGTGAGGAATCTTGCAAAGCAACCGAGTGATCAAGATTTGGGAGCAATTGTGCAAAAGACAATGGGATGGGAGATGGGGAGGAAGGGAAAGAGAAAAATAGAGTGTGTAATAGATGTCCACAGTCACAGACAGGAGATCCCTGGAAATGGGTGAGGGGAAGCGTTCAAAGTCCCAAATCTGAACTCTTAAGAATTGGGGGTGATTCAGCAGCATTGCAACAATTTGTGTTTGCATTTCTCTCTCTCTCTCTGTTTGAACTGAGCATCATTTTTAAACTGCAGTACTGTAACTCCTTGCCACAGGATGTGGTGATGGCATCTGGCATCTAGAGTCCTTTCAAAGGGGATGGGACAGATTCCTGGAGGAAAAATCCATCGCAGGTGACAAGCCATGATGGGGATGTACGATCTCCAGGCTTCAAAGGAAGGTCCCTCCAAAGGCCAGATGCGGGGGAGGGGGATCAGGAGACTGCAATCTCATGGTCCCCTGTGGGGCCACGGTGAGATACAGGAAGCTGGACACTAGAGATGCCCTTGGCCTGATCCAGCACAGGACTCTTCTTATGTGTTCTCAGGTTCTTACAAAAGTGTGGGTTGAGCACCATTTTTCCACTGTGTCATGGACAGCAGCAGGAGTCACTGTGGATTCCACCTGTTATTGCAGGAATGTGTAGGTTCGACCATGGTTGCCTTTTTGATCAAAAGCAAAGCAGACGTACTGCTTATATACCGCCCCATAGCACTTCAAGCACTCTCTGGGCAGTTTACAAGTTAATTATGCAGGCTACACATTGCCTCCCCAGCAAGCTGGGTACTCATTTTACCAACCTCAGAAGGCTGAGTCACCTTTGAGTCGGCTACCTAGGGTTGAACCCCAGGTCGTGAGCCCCGTTTTGGATGCAGTAGGGCAGTTTTAACCACTGTGCCATGAGGCTCCTAATGCACATGTACATACCAGTAAAACAGATGGGGCAAAAGAGATAAATGAAGTGAAGAGCTAGATAGCTGTAGCAACCGGTGTGTGTTCTGATGTAAGAATTCATTTTAGGAAGTCTGATCACCAATGGAATCCAGTTTGGAAACTGGGGGAGGAATCAAAAGCTCCTGCAGTGATGATCAGACCATTTTTACACTTAAGGAGCTCCTTCATCTAATAACACGCTGCGGGTGAAATATAGCCGGGTCATCAGTTATGTCAGAACTCAAGAAGTGTGGAAAGGAGGGAAATAAAACCAGAGAAAGGCTAATAATGTGAAATGTGGAAACTGATTTCTATTCTCAGATTTCTGGCTGATTAGTCCCAGAGGTGTGGGTAACTTGTTGAACCCTATTCGTGGTGAGGATTAGAGATTTCAAGTATAAGGAATTCCCAATGAGTGTCGGTCATAAGTTCACATTATTAAATTCCTGCCCTTTGTATACAAGACCTGTCAGTACTACCGCTTGAATGATTTGCTAAGGTGCTTCCTGGTTTGGCCCCAGCCCTGGCATAGCACTAACTAGTTATCATAGAAGCATAGAAGCATAGAAGCATGGAGTTGGAAGGGGCCTTAAAGGCCATTGAGTCCAACCGCTTGCTCAGTGCAGGAATCCAAATCAAAGCAGATCTGACAGATAGTTGTCCAATTTTCTCTCGAATGCCTCCAGCATTGGAGCGCTCACCACTTCCCACATCTTTTGTCCTATTGTCATACCGCTCTAACAGTTAGGAGGTTTTTCCTGATATTCAGCCTAAAGCTGGCTTCCTGTAGCTTGACCCCATTGTTACATGTCCTGCACTCTGAGATGATAAAAAATGTATCCTGCTCTTCCTCCGTATGACTACCTTTCAAGTCTTTGTAAGGTGTCCTCCTATCTCCCCTTGAGGGATGTGGTGGCGCTGCAGGTTAAACCGCAGAAGCCTCTGTGCTGCAGCGTCAGAAGATCAGCCGTTGGAAGATCGAATCCACGCGACGGAGTGAGCTCCCATCACTTGTCCCAGCTCCTGCCAACCTAGCCATTTGAAAGCATGTAAAAATGCGAGTAAATAAATAGGTACCGCCTCGGTGGGAAGGTAACTGCATTCCATTTTAAGTCATGCTGGCCACGTAACGACAGAAACTGTCTTCGGACAAATGCTGGCTCTACGGCTTGGAGACGGGGATGAACACCGCCCCCTAAAGTCAGACATGACTGGACTAAATGTCAAGGGGAACCTTTACCTTTACCTCTATCACCCCTCAGTCTTCGTTTCTCAAGACTAAACATGCCCAGTTCTTTCAGTCTTTCCTCCTAGGGTTTGGTTTCCAGTCCCCTGATCATCCTTGTTGTCCTCCTCGGAACTTGCTAGTTATGTGACTCCCCACCCAAGCAGTTGGCATCCAATTTCTTAGAGTGACAAGTGGCATACAGCCCTCCGAGATGGAGCAACAACAGGTTTTTGATGCTCTCAGATATCCGGGGCTGCACGCTTGCCACACTGACTCCTGGTTTCCGGTTCTGCCCTGTCAAGAAAAAAAGATTTTTAGATTGCTGGATAGATAGATAAATATTGATGGTAATACATAATGATCCATGTCATTTTTGGAAGAGATGATTGATGTGTACATGACAAATACCCCTACCTAATTAAGATGGACATTGAATTCTTTTGGAAGTGGGGGGATAACTATGTAATGATGAGATACTCTTGTTGCAGAAGGGCAGAAGGATAGAGGGGAGGACCTGAGGCGTTCTTGACAACCGTCTCTCTCACTTCCAGATCACACAATGATGACAAATCATGTCCTGTGGACGTAGCCTAGATGTGTCCTTTTATACTCCCCACTGTCATTGTTCTTGGTTGGCTTTTACGAAGGAAAGATACTGGGAGAAAATGTGGAGTTCATGGTCAACTTGCTGAGATCAGACCTAAGAGTAAGCTAGTGCCGCATCCTGTTCACCCCGGTGGTCAAGGAGACTTTTCTGGGAAGCCCACAAGCTGGGCATTGCTATTCACAAGTTCCTTCCAGCTTCTGATGACCCCATGAATGAATGTCCTTCAAAAGGTCCTGTCATTCTCAGCCCTGCTCACGGCTGAACTCAACGATATGGCTTCCTTTACTGAGCCAATTCATCTCATTTCAGTCTTCCTCTTTTCCTGCTGCCTTCAGCTCTCCCCAGCATTACTGCCTCTTCCAACAAGTCTCATATTTTCATGATATGCCCAAAGTATGATAACCTTTGTTATGTAGAGTCATGTCAAATCTGGAAGGTGGGGTGCAGGGACATCATAAGTACCAGCCTTTGGGTCAGCTTATTCACCACAAATGTATCTATTCTTCCTTCAGACGTCATACACTAGGACGGGATTTTTGCTACACATTTTGGGGCAGATTCTACACAGAACTAAGTTGCAAGGTGGGCATTGCAAGACCTTGTTACCTGATGATTTGTCAATAGGCCCCCCCAGTGCCAATTTCTGGCCGTATGCAGAGTTTTGATTGAGTTTTGTAGAAAAAACAGCCGAGACCAATTACTTTCCAACACATTTATTGCCTTTCACCATTGCGTTTGTTTTGTGTGTGTGTGTGTGTGTGTGTCATTGTTGCCGATGCAATGTATTAGGACAAAAATGTTCCATGCTGGGTTTTAGAGAATCATGGCTGGTCTGATTCTGCCAAAATCTGCAGAAACATTAAGAATATAGGAGAGAAGTTGCTGGTTATTATCAGGGATATTGGCAAGCCTTTGGGTCTGAGTCCCGAGTCCAAGTCTTTGGTACCAAGTCTCAAGTCTGAGTCCTAGTCTTTGGCTGTTGTTGTTATTGAGTCATTAAGTTGTGTCTGACTCTTCATGACCCGATATGGACCAGAGCACGCCAGGCCCTCCTGTCTTCCAATGCCTCCCGGAGTTGGGTCAAATTCATCTTGGTTGCTTCGATGACACTGTCCAACCATATCATCCTCTATCGTCCCCTTCTCATCTTGCCTTCACACTTTCCCAACATCAAGCTTTTTTCTTTGCATTTGGGTAAACCAGTAGCTTTGCCCAAATGCAAAGAAAAAAAATATCCAGAGGATGCAAGGCAGCTTACAGTATTACAGTTGTTGCTGTTGTTTAGTCATTGAGTCATGTCCGACTCTTCGTGACCCCATGGACCAGAGCACGCCAGGCCTTCCCGTCTTCCAGAGTTGGGTCAAATTCATCTTGGTCGCTTCGATGACCCTGTCCAACCATCTCGTCCTCTCTCGTCCCCTTCTCCTCTTGCCTTCACACTTTCCCAACTATCAGGGTCTTTTCCAGGGAGTCTTCTCTTCTCATGAGATGGCCAAAGTATTGGAGCCTCAGCTTCAGGATCTTTCCTTCTAGTGAGTCTTTGGCACCAAGCCCCAAATCTGAGTCCCTATTAGAAATAAGCTTTTCCCCCAGAAAAAAAGGCAGGGGGTGGGTGTGTTCTGAGTCATGAATTGAGTTCAAGTTGAGTTACCAGTACGACCTAAGCCCAACTTGACAACAAGTACTGTAACTCAATTCCCCATCCCTGGTTTTTACTCCATGTTAGAATGGTCAGAAACAGTCACACCCTGAGAACTGCTACATAGTTGAGCTTGTGATGTACACGCTGATTCTTCTGCTAGAAATGAAAAGATGATGATGGACATCCATCTGTCAGATCTGCTTTGATTTGGATTCCTGCCTTGAGCAGGGGGTTGGACTCAATGGCCTTATAGGCCATTTCCAAATCAATTATTCAATGATTCGATGACTCTGGCAGACAAAGAGAATATACCTCACTTCTCAGTGTTGACCTTATTTCGGGACAGAGGGTATAGAAATTCTCATGTCCAGCAAATACAAAATGTACATCTGACCTGAACTCTAAGCACAGACCCACAATCCTGATCCCAAATGTACTATCAGCTCTCAGGGCATAAATTCTACTATGATCAAAAGGTAACTGCAGAATTTACACAATGCAAGGATTGTTGTAACTGCTGCTGCTGCTGTTGTTTTGTGTTTTTGTTTGTTTGTTTGTTTCCCTTTGTGTTTTCATCTTGGTGCATGAGAGTAGATTTCTGTCCATATGGAAGCAAATTCTGTAGTGTAACTACGGGTGCACGGAAAATGCCATTCTGCTGTTCAGTAGTATTAGAAGACCCCCCAGGCTCTAATATTTCAGGAAGAAGCAAAGCTTCCATCTACACACTTCACACCCATTGCTTCTAATGTCACAAACCTCCTGCCTAAGAATATGTGAATCATAATGTACCAAAGCAACTGGATTGAACCCAGGCACATGTTCAAGTCCAGGTTGCTCATTTCTGCCTCCACTGGCACTCTCTCTGACTAGATTTCTTACACTAAAGGAGACAATGGTGGATTGTTTAAACATGGCATCGTAGAGATGCCATGCTTAGTGAAAGACAAACTGGTGCAGAAGTTATTTAGTGGGGTGCAGAAGCTCTGGTGTTGGGAAAATGTGAAGGCAAGAGGAGAAGGGAACAACAGAGGACGAGATGGTTGGACAGCATCACTGAAGCAACCAACATGAATTTGACCCAACTCCGGGAGGTAGTGGAAGACAGGAGGGCCTGGTGTGCTCTGGCCCATGGGGTCACGAAGAGTTGGAGATGACTTAATGACTAAACAACAAGAAGAAGCTCTGGACTTATTTTTGAGGAAATGTCATGCTCTCAGTAATTATGCTCTCCGAATGGCTTTTAGAACAATGGGGTAGTGATGGAAGGTGAACACAGCTCTGATCATGGCAGATACATTGTTTTCTTCCTCTGGTTGCCTTTTTTATGCTTAGTCCAACTGGAAAATGAATTCTGAGCAGTATGACAAAAGAAGTATCAAGACAAAGTTACCAACTAACTAACTAACTAACTAACTAACTAACTAACTGACTGACTGACTGACTGACTAACTAACTAACTCAATCAATCAATCAATCAATCCACAAACTTTCTCATCTGTCTTCACCTACCAATGCATTGTTACAACTTTGCTCATTTTTGCTGGCAGTTTTTCCTATTGGGGAAACCATTAAACCACCCCTGTGATGAGTGTTTGAAGGCCCTGTGCTAGAAAAGCTGGAGAACATAAGGCAAGACAAGACCTCAACTCCATTCTAGGTGCTCGAAATACAGCCTGCCTACAGAGAGGGTAGACAGAGGTTCCCAAACATGGTCTTCTTGGACTACAACTCCCAGAGTTCCTAGCCAGCATGGCCAGTAGGCTGAGCTCTACTCAAACTTCCTGTCCCTAACCAACTGCTAGCTGGGAGACTTCTTTCTGAACAGGAAGCTAGGCCGAGCTAGGTCTCAAAGCCTTCCCAGTTGAGGCCTTTCTCCCAGGTGAGCCACACTGAGGTGTCCGTATCTATCAGGTAGAACTCAAACTATGGATAGAGTTTGAGATCTGTAGACCAGCACACACACCCAACTCCCACCTCTAATTCCAAAATCCATATCGAGATGATTCTACTGGAAGAGTTTGGGTGGAGGACATTATCCAGCATGATAAGTCAAGCTACCCCGTTGGCTTGCATTGGCTTCTCCACATCCATCATCTAAAATGATCTCTAGCACTGCAAATGAAAGACCGCCTGGCAGCTTTCTTTCTTTTTAAGCCCATAGTTGAGCCTTGTGTGCCTGGGCAGGATAGAGATAGCTTTAGATTTAGTGTGGGGACTTAAACTGCCTAAGATGGAAGACCAAATCTTTCCAACTTTCCAGCTCTCAGTAACTTCACCCTGGATGAAATCTAACACTGTTGCATCACATGATGAGCTCCCTTTTATGGTCCATTACCTGTCTCCTCTGTTATCTCACAACACAATATTTGGACTACAAGGACTTGAAATCAATCCTTCCCTTTTTTTTCTGACCTCCCTCTTATTTAATAACAGTGGACAAGACCTCAGGAGATCTCGGTTTGAATCCCCTTTGAGCCCTGGAAACCTCCTGGGGCTGTGAAACTGGGAAAACTACTCCTTAAACATCTCACTTACCATGAATTCCCCATAATGATGGTGCTGTCCTGCAGGGTTGGAAGACCAGCCATCGTAAGATCGAATCCACACAATGGAGTGAGCTCCCATCGCTTGTCCCAGCTCCCACCAACCTAGCCATTCAAAAGCATGTAAAAATGCAAGTAGATAAATAGGGACCACCACAGTCGGAAGGTCATGGCGTTGCATGTCTAGTCGTGCTGGCCATGTGACCACGGAAACTGTCTACGGACAAACGCTGGCTCTACGGCTTGGAAATGGGAATGAACACCGCACCCTAGAGTCAGGCACGACTGGACAAAATGTCAAGGGGAACCTTTACCTCTACCTAAGTCAGTTCCAACTTGATGGCGCATAACAACCACTACCACTGCCGCCGCCACCACCACAAAGCCTGCGCACTTTTTCTCATGTGCCTTTGTGTGTTGACATAACAAAGGAAAATCCTCTGTAGGTATTTCAGGTTTTGTGTCCATAGGTGCCGACGTAGCTACCCCTACTTTTATGATTGTTTGCTCACCATTTCTTAGATCTTTCCCCCGCTCCTTCTGTCTTGAAACAGAAGCTGTGCTGCCTGTGGTCTTTAATGTCTTTTCCCCACCCCTCTGCCCTGAGTCTTTTCTGTGTTTGGGTGGTTCCCCCCTCCCCACCCCACCCGACATCTTCTTTAAATGCCAAACCTCGGGCCAGTGATGCTCCAGCTGAGACTTAAGATATGCCAGATAAGATATATACATTTATGGACAGTGGAACAGATACAGAAGATTATAGTGGACTCTAAGGGGGTGGGCTCACTCTTGCTTTTCCCTAGACAGCTGATAATCCTGAGGACAACTGTCATCCTAAATTAGTTTGCCGCCTTCTGCCTCAGCTCACTCCCAGGCTTCATTGTGGTTGTGGGGCTTTTTTGAAAATAATAATAATAATAATCAGCTTAAATCCTGCATTATAAAAAACACTGTGAATGCCTCCATCTTCCTCGCCCGGTCCCGCCTACCCACAATTCACCTGCCCTGTAAAGAAGCATGCGATGATCCATCCTGACAGATGTCAACCAGGATCACGTCAGGGGCTCAGCTGTGTCACCCCAATGATATTGTAGGGTGAGATCAGTCCTTGACTGTATTACACCCACTTGGGCCCTGAAGGGAGATGGCTAGCGTTATGCTAATTGATTCCGATGCTCTGCAACCTATTTAAAAAGAAGACGAAGAAATCAGAGGCAGGATTGGTTGCCATCATCCCACACAACGTGCCAGAGATGTCTCTCTCGTTCTGAAGTGCCCTAGGCGGTCAGATTTCCTTCCAGGACCAAACTTGATTTCCCCCCCTTTGATGGCAACCATGGGCAGAATCTAGAACAGCCCTTCACAACCTTGGTTTGGCCACGGCCATGAACACACTGCGAAATATGAAACAGGCCAAATCAGGATTGTCTAAGTCACATAACGAACATTATCAGGTGGGGGGTGAAGAATCGTTTCCAGTCTGCGGCCCTCCCTTCATATGTGCCAAGATATATCCCCCCCCCCCGCGTTGACAGTGGCTGGTCTAGAGCACGTCATTTGGGGGAGTGCAGGTCTCTACCTATCCCAGCTGGGAGATCATAGCACAAAAACTATATTTCCTTATCCATGGGCCATTGAAGGTGCCATAGACAGGTCTTAGGGCCCAGCCGAGATCTCAGGTGATGCCAGGACTGGCTCGCTCAGTGCAAAGATATATATATATTTGTTTTGTTTTCTATAATTTGATTTACCGTATTTTTCCGTGTATAAGACTATACTTTTGACTAAAATCTTTAGAAGTAAAAGTTGAGGGTCATCTTATACACAGAAGTAAGCTGAGGAGAGAACAAAAACAAGTGGAAGGGAAAGCAGGGATCAAAGTGATCCTGCAGGGTTTTGATCCCTTTCCCCCTACACCTGCTAAGTCCCACTTAGATTTTTTACTTTTGGGTTAGAAAAGTGGAGGGCGTCTTATACATGGGGGCATCTTATACATGGAAAAATACGGTATATGCTGCCTATTTCCCTGAACTGGAACTCAAGATGGCTTGAAAGGCATACAATGTTTGTATGTGTGTTGGTCTTCTCCGGTTGCACTACACCAGAGTAATCCAGAGCAGGAGAGGAAGACTCAGGGGGCATGTTCCTGGGTTGCTGTCCTCAGGCTCACTGTTCCGTTGGGAGCAAGGCAAGGAGTGGAGGTCCAGCAGCACAGCTCACGAGCCTTCTTGTTGCAAAAGGCCAACAGCTAAGATGCAGGGCCGACCCCTTATAGGTTACCTGGGAGCCTTCTTCAAGCTCCAGCAGTGCTGTAGCTCCTGCGCTGTGTGCACCTGTAGGCAAGGTGATGCCGTGTGCAAACCCTATCCCCACAGCCAAGCAGTTTCTCACCAGCCTGTACACCTCACTCTGGGTTGCCATGTTACATAGACTCCGTTGGATATGTTGCAAAGGGAGGAGAGAGCAAAGCCGCCCGGCCAGCGTCTTGAAAAGGTTTTGATTGGGAGGAAGCTGCGGTTAAGGTCACACAATCTAGTTAACAGCCAACAGTTCCCTTTGTACCTCAGATTCCTTTTCCTGCTTTCCCCCCCTCTCCCTGTTCAAAGTGTCAGTCAGGGTTCTGTCAGGGTTAGTTATGGAGTCTTTCAGAAATAGACAGAGTGTCTTGTCAGCTGTCAGGTAGTCAGTAATGAAGCTAGTTGACCGGTTAAACTCGGTCCTGTAAGAAGTTAACATTTTTACACAATATGATGTTTGTTTTTACATGCGATGGACTGTGAATGAACCGAAACGTTTTATTCTTCCTCATTATCAGAGTCTCAGAGTGAATGCATTGAGACAGTAAGTGCCAGTTGAGATAAGCTCGCAAACAAGTGGCTGTCAATTGAGGGAGACTTGAAACCAATCAGCTCTGTAGGTTCCTGCCAGAACCATTTTATCTGCTGCGTAATTAAAGGGAAAGTTTACATTTAACTTCATTAAGCCACACACTTAATGGGGACGTGGTGGCACTGCGGGTTAACAGCAGAAGCCTCTGTGCTGCAAGGTCAGAAGACCAGCAGTCATAAGATCGAATCCACACAATGGAGGGAGCTGCCGTCGCTTGACCCAGCTCCTGCCAACCTAGCAGTTCGAAAGCATGAAAAATGTGAGTAGATTAATAGGTACCACCACGGTGGGAAGGTCACGGCGTTCCGTGTCTAGTCGTGCTGACCATGTGACCATAGCCAATTGGTCAAGGAGCTGTGCTGGCCCCTCTCCTGAGCCTTGCCTGCTATTCTGCCTTTGTGATATCTCAAGGGGCCCACTTCCTAGTCTTAGGTTTAAACTCTGAAGTCTGAATAAATTGGGTGGAATTGACTTGCTCACGCAATAGAGGAGGAAGTAGAGATGACCTGAATTGGTGACTTCATTATAGCTCAGGGTAAAATTTTCTCTTCTTGTCTTTTCTCCATCCACATTTAGATTGCTGCTCTCACAACCTGCTTCCTTTCCTTCTTCTCTGAGGTCTTTTCCTGTTCCTGACATCACTTCCCCAGCTGTCATGACTGATGGCCATGCAAATGTGGAAGCCCCATCTAGGGGCTTCTGCAAATTAGCTGAGTGACCCTTTCTCTCTTGTTCCAGTCCTTGACAGACCATCTTCAACACTAGCCAGTGCTCCTTACTGCCCGCCTCCCACCTGCGGGTTCCTATTTAAGAGTTCCAGGCTCAGCCCTACGCTCTTGCACTCGCCCCGGTAAATAATACCAAATTATCCTGACATGGCAAAAGAGAGAGTCACTGAATCACAAAGAGCCGAGCGAAGTGTCAATGTGGATTAAGGATGTGTGAAACCTTCCCAATTATTTCCACGGCTATTTTCACCTCCCCGAAAAGTAAGAGCTCCTGTGGTGGACACTAATTCACAAAGGTGGATTTGTAATTTTCGCCGGGCACGGGGTTTCTCCATTTTTCTTTCAGCTCTGAAACAAATTCAGGCGGAATAAACTAGCCGTGCTGCGGACGTTGTGCGGAGGGCTGGATTTTTCCTCCGTCTGCCGTTCTCTGTTGAATTGTTGTCTCTTCTGTAGGTACCAGTTCTGCCGAGAGCCATATATTGGCTTACAGATTTCCCTTTTAGAAGAGGTGGCAGGCTTGTTATTTCCCTTGGAATTGACTCTGGAGTTGTTCGGTTGCTGTCACTGTGGGTTGTTTTAACTGATCAGTCTTGATCGCTTGGAATAAGTAACTTTTAAAGACAAAAACCGCCAGCATCCACCCAGCCAGCATGGTCTCTGGGGATCATGGTAGTTAATAATAACATGTTGCCAAGTCCATTCTGACTTAGGGTGACCCTTTCCAGGGTTTTCTAAGTAGAGAATACTCAGAGGTGGTTCACCATTCCCTTCTTCTGGAGGTTCCCGGGGATTGTGCAGCTGGCCCAAGGCAATATAGGCTGGCTCTACTTCTCAGGGGGCCCAGTGGGGAATCAAACTCCCACACTTCGGCTCCACAGCCAGGGACCTAAACCACCGAGCAATCCAGCCATCACAGTCCTCAAAAGTAACTTTCCTCGTCTCGTTTCTTGAAACAAAAATACAAAAACCTGGTATATTTGGGACACTTGCTGACCGTGCAAAATTACTGTCTCCATTCTCAAAACAATGACAGTCTTCGATATCAGATGAATCCCTAACATTGCTGTCATATGGCTGGTATACATCATATTTTGTGATCGCTGCATTTTTCTTTCTTTCTGTGACCCTAAACATGTTCCTAATCAATCATTTCACCAGATCTGGCCTTTTGTCATAATCCACCAGGTCGGGTGCCCTTTGTGCTCTTCTTAATGCAAAGGTGGGGAAAGAAACCTAATAAACAAATAGGTGACTGGACAGCTCAGTAAGTTAGGTATCTGTCTGAGGAATCAGACGTTGGCAGTTCAGTTCCCCCACTGTGCCTAATAGGAGAAGAGCCAGCCTGGGTGGCCTTGGGCAAGCTGCACACCATCCCCAGGATGCCCCTAGAGGAAGTAAATGGTAATACACCTCTGAGTACTCTATCCAGAAAACGCTGAAAAGGTTCACCATAAGTCAGAACTGACCTGATGGCACATCATCATCATCATCGGGTCACCTTATCAGAAGAAAGGCGGCCTATGAATAAAACAAATAAACAAATGGCCTTTAGTAAAATGTGTCTCTCCCATGAATATGTCAGTATTGTTGTTGTTTAGTTGTTAAGTCTGTCTGACTCTTCGTGACCCCATGGGCCAGAGCACACCAGGCCCTTCTCTATGGAGTCATCTCTATGGTTCCTTTTTTGTTATTATTACTTTTATTTATTTATTTTTACAAAGAGAATCCTAGACACCCTAGAAAATAAGAAATATTTAATCTAGTCTCTCTTTCTGGCTCTTGTGAGAAGCCAACGTTAAAATCCCTGGCCTGTCATTTCCTGTGCTCTTTTAGAAACCTTAATTTTTCTCCCTTGCCCTCTGATGGGAAGTGCTGTCTGAAGGCGCCTTCCAAAGTTCACATCCCAAATCAAAGAACAATTAGTATGCCCGGGCTGTCTGACCTCATTAGTGTCCCTAACAAGAAAACTGTACAGCCAGCCTAGCTATATATAAAAGGCCAAGTCACCTCTCATTTTGTGAAGACACCACTTGACCTCCTTGCTCATGTTGAATCCTTACTGATATAGATATTTTGTTGTTGTTTAGTCGTTTAGTCGTGTCTGACCCTTTGTGACCACATGGACCAGAGCACACCAGGCCCTCCTGTCTTCCATGGCCTCCCGGAGAGTTTGGTCAAAACCATGTTGGTCGTTTCGATGACCCTGTCCAACCTTCTCGTCCTCTGTCATCCCCTTCTCCTCTTGCCCTCATACTTTCCCAGCATCAGGGTCTTTTCCAGGGAGTCTTCTCTTCTCATGAGATGGCCAAAGTATCAGAGCCTCAGCTTCAGGATCTGTCCTTCCAGTGAGCACTCAGGGTTGATTTCCTTCAGAACAGATAGTTTTGTTCTCCTTGCAGTCCAGGGGACTCTCGAGAGTCTCCTCCAGCACCACAATATACATAGAGATAGAGATAGAGATAGAGAGATATATGGCCCTGCGGGATTATATGTATAATCCTTCCCACTCATCCTCTCCTCTAATAATGAACCTCTGGACTCTTCAGACTGGAATTAGATGTGCTAATTAAATGGAAGGAAGCCATGTTGATTGAGATTAGCACTTCAATGATGAATGCTTGCTCCAAGAAGGAAGGAAGGAAGGAAGGAAGGAAGGAAGGAAGGAAGGAAGGAAGGAAGGAAGGAAGGAAGGAAGGAAGGACGTTGATGGGCATTAAAGCAAGCCTTCATCATGGATAAATGGTACAAAGGAAAGGAAAGAAGGTTGTTTTCTGCCACAGTGAAAGGCTGTCAAGCTTGCAGCAGGATTCCATCAACTAGAGGGAGAGCTGTAGTTTGTGAGGCAGACAGATGACTGACAGGGGTTAAAAGCTTCCAGCTTTCTTTCTGGCGCTGCCTCCCTAACAGAAACTGGAGTCTTATCCCTCACGCACCGCCCTCCTTACACAGTTCCAAATCATTTTGATGGGGGGGGGGAAATTGCCCCTCTGTTGTTGTGGCTTCTTTCACTGAGTAGCTTTTCTCTCCAGCCAGAATGAGGCTCGCCCTGATAGCCCTCGGTGGGTTCATGCAGTTACAAATGAGGGGGGACCTTCTTGGAGGTAAGCATGAAGTTGATGTTGCAAGGACATCTGCTCTGCTGGGGACATGAATTTGGCTGCAGCTGCGGAACATTGTTCTTTTGGAGAAGTACTCTCATAATCGACCATGCTAGATGAGAGGATTCTGGGATTTGTAGTTCCCCAAAACAATATGTCCATTGTGTCCAATTCTCAGCCATCTCCTGATCAGCTGAGCAGAGATCCTAAGGTGGGAATGTTTAAATCCCCCCATCATTTGTCCCAGTTGATCAAGAGCACCAGCAAAGCATGACCTCCTTCTAGAGAAATGGCTCCCACCTTGGGTAATCCAGGTGTTATCACCATCACCATCTTAGAACTGCAGTGTTCTTGGACTACAACTCCCAGAAACAGCTGCTGGCAAAGGCTTCTGGGAGCTGCACTCCAAGGACAACTGGGTGACCCAAGATTGGGAACTACCGCTCTAGAGTTAATCCATCAAGCCCGCCAATGGGTTTTCCCATTAGGAAAGATTATGGAAGGCTCCACCAACTGCCACTTCAAAGTGTCCCCACATATCTTGAGGCCAGTAGAGATGGTTTCCTTTTCCAAAGTATGGGATTTCAGAGGTGGGTCAAGGGTTTGGTCAGAGAGATTTAGATGGAGCAGCTTGGCAAAGGGAGATAATTCTATTGATGCACCAGGGAGAATGGTCCCCCACTGATGAAGTAGGGCACAGTTTCCAAATTAAGGATGAAACCATGATGAAGAGAGTGCCTTTGAGTGTGTGCAGAATTTTTTCCCTCTTACTACAGAAAAATCCCAGCCCATACTCCTCTGCCTATATCTCCTATAATGAAGCATGTTTATAGGGCTAGTTAGCCATGATCCTCCATAGCCGTTGCAAGCCAAAGAATCTGCCATGTTGGAATCTAAGCTTTCATGCCATCTTCCTTGGCTCCACCACTTCGTCTCAGACACTAGCCTACCTCCAGCATTACTGTGTTGTCGTTTGTGTGTGTGTGTGTGTTTTCCTGTTGACAGGGCTCAATGGTGTTCATGAAGTGTTTGGCATAAACAGAGCGAGATCCAGCAGTACACTTTACCGATTCCCCAGAGTTATGTTCCATCCCATCTTCATTAGCGAAATACTTAGGCTTTTGAATATAATGGCCCTGTGTGGAATAACGTTTCCCTTCGACGGGGCGAAACCGCCGCCTATTTCCCTTTGTTGGGAGAGCGGTAAATTGGCAAGCCCCCCCCCATCAGCACCCACATCCCCCATGGGAAGCTCCCTCTTCGGTGTGCCATCATCCACTGGCATTTCCAAAGGGGGGGGCTGGAACAAAGGAGTCTTTGTCGCTCCCTCTATCCCACAACCGCAGGCTCCATTTTGCAAGCTAATGATGCCTTTGCTAAGGGAATACAGGTGCAACTCAATCGCGCATGCCGTAATGTTGCGTCTGACCCATTGAGTGTGATTAAATGGGTTTCACTTGGCTGCGACGCAGCATTAGAAACACTTTCGCACTTTACAAACCACAACATTCAATTACGGGGACGGATGCAGGAGATGAATAAACATCATATTTCCGTGCGTTCCTCAGTTTAATTGTATCGAATTATCCAATTGGTTCCTCCAATAAACAAGGCACAGCTGATGATCAACAGGTTTTTTATTTCTTTGGAATATTTCAGTTATTGTTGCGAGCCCGGCCGTTTATTTTAAAAGGCTTCGGATTCGAGACACAATGGCGTTCCTCCCCGTTTATGGCTCTTCTCTTAAAACAGGGATCTGTGGGCACATTGAGACAAATGAAATACAAGGTTATCTCATTTGGCTGTCACTCTTGCCACTGTACTCTCTGCAGAAATGGGGGGAGGAGAGATCTTTGAGAACCTTAAAAGCCTTGAATTTGGCTGGGTATTGTTTTAATCGGAAGAAAAGGAGTTTGAGGAGGCGGCAAGAGAACATATCAGGCAACAGATTTTTGCAATTTGTAAGCACCCAGCAAGGCTGGGGAAGGGGGGAAAAACACTGGCAAGGGTTAACTTACAGGAAGGCTGGACTCGGGAACTTGTTATTGGTGCAAGAACATCATCCAGACTTACTCAGGCAACCGAACTGGGCAGGGATGTTGGCAAGTCTTTGAGTCCAAGTCCCAAGTCTGAGTCTTTGATACCAAGTCCCAAATCCAAGTCCCTATTAAAAACAAGTTCTGAATCGCATGTTGAATCTAAGTTATTGAGGAGGGAAAAACCCAAGTCAAATCTGAGTCTGGTCACTGGTGTGACTTAAGTCCGACTTGTCAGTGAGTTCTGTGACATGAGTCTCCATCCACGGAACAAGTTGCTGAGATCTCGGAGCAGGGGAGCAGACTGGGCCGTATCCAATAGCAGGTGAAGACTACGTGTAAATGAATAACATTCCCATCCAACGTATTCTCTCTTCTGCTAATTTTATGCTTATAGGATTTTCCTCCAACCCTTTTGCACCAGGATTGGAAAAAAACAATGACCTTCCACTGGGTGAATTCAGGCATATTAACACTAATATAGCAGTGTGATTACTAGGGACGTGGTGGCGCTGCGGGCTAAACCACAGAAGCCTCTGTGCTGCAGGGTCAGAAGACCAGCTGTCGTAAGATCGAATCCACGTGACAGAGTGAGCGCCCGTCACTTGTCCCAGCTCCTCGCCAACCTAGCAGTTCGAAAGCATTTAGAAATATGAGTAGATAAATAAGTACCACCTCGGTGGGAAAGTAAAACCGTGTTCCCTAGTCACGCGGGCCACGTGACAACGGAAACTGTCTTCGGACAAGCGATGGCTCTACGGCTTGAAAACGGGATAAGCACCGCCCCTTTGAGTTGGACACGACTGAACTCAAAATGTCAAGGGGGACCTTTACCTTTACCTATAGCAGTGTGATTAGGGCTAAGGTTAGGATCTCATGTATACATTTTGTATTTTCCTGTTGTCCAAAGTACAGCAGCGTCAGGGAGTCATTTTAGCTTCTAGTGAGAGTTCAGACTTAATTTGGCCTAGAACTCCTTTCTGGCACTCCTTTGCTTTTTCCACTCCCAACGTTAACGTCCTATAATTCTTCCATGATTTTGGCCTTCTTCATGTTCAACTGAAGTCCTGCTTTGTCACTTTCCCCTTTCACTTTCACTAAAAGTTGCTTCAAATTATGGCTGCTTCCTGGGCATAAGATTTACACATCGGCTTCAAGGTGATGATGAGAACATCCAAAGCCCTAAGCGGTTTAAGACCTTGGCACCTATCAGAATGCCTGCTCCCAGCCAGATCTGTCTGTAATACCCCTTCTTCACAGGCAGGGCAGTTGAGGACCTTGACCCCAAAGGAGGGAAAGAACAAGAAACTGGGCCTTCTTGGCGGTCGCCCCCTGCCTATGGAACAACCTGCCCATTGAGAGCCCCCTGGCACCCTCGCTGGATGGGTTCAATGAGCATTGAAGACTTGGCTCTTTTGCCAGGCTTTCCCGGAGTATTAAATATCTTAGCCTCCCATTTACCATCCTTTTTGCCATCCTCTCCATCACCCCTTTTTTAGTACCTTCATTACCATCTGTTTTCATTTCCCCAATTTGATTATGTATTAATTTATTTTTATAGTGTTTTAATATTGTTGCTGATACTGTTGTTAACCGCCCAGAGTGGTTGCCAGATGGTGCGGGATATAAATTCAATAAATAAATAAATAGTGTCATGTGGATATCTGAAATTACTGATATTGAAGTTTCTTTCCCTAATTTTCACTCCCCCTTCGTTTGATTCTAATCTAGTTTTCTATATAAAACATAGACTGAACAAGAAGCAGTGTGGTGTCGTGGATAGAATGTCAAGCTAAGATGCAAAAGACCTGGGTTCAAATTCCCATTTGATTATAGACACTTGGGTGAAGAATAACACTAGCAAAATCACCCCTTAAATATCTATACGCTGGAGTCAATGGCACATTACACACTCTGTATTCCGCCCAAGCAATCCAGACTACAGATTACACTTCTGGTCATATTGTGCAACACCCTTTTAAAAAAAATGATCCCTGCCTTTTCATGATCTACATAGCCAAAGGATTTGTTGTAATCTATGAGGCATAGGCAGATCTTCTTCTGGAATTATTTTGTGTAATCCAGTAGCCAATGTAAATTTACAATATGATCTCCAGTTCCTCTTCTTTTGCTGAATCCAGCTTGATCCTCTGCCATTTCTTACTTCATATATCTTAAAAGTCTTTGTTGTACTATTGTGAGTGCCATTTAGCTTGCAGGGGAAATTAACATGATGATATCACAGTTACTTAATTTTGGACAACGCCTTTCTTTGAGATTGAAATGTATAATGAATGTTTGCAGTCTGTGGACATTGTATGGTTTTCTGTGTTTGTTGGCATATTCTTGTTAGGATTTTGATAGGATTGATTAGCTTGAAATAACAATTGTTTTCGCATCTACTTCTGGTGATTTATTTCTTCAGACTGCTTGGGGGTTCTCATGTACATCAGTATACTCTGGTTTAGTCTATTATCTTGACACCTGTATAAAAACTGTCAGTTTCTTCTTCAGAATCTGTAGCTGATACACAGTCTTGAATGATGGTTATACTTATAGGCTTTCCATGATCTGACTTTTATGATTTGTATTATAGCCCCTTACTACTTAAGCTAAGTCTTATCTCAGCACTGCAGACAAACCATTTCTTCTGAATTTCTTATTTGCAAAATAATACACTTTGTAATTAGATAACTGAAACAAGAGTCCTATTCCAGACCACTTTAGCACACTCTAGTACCACAGTGTCTAAATATTCCATCTATTTTTTTTTTGCAAGGTCTGACATTTCATATTCCAAGTACTGTATATGAATCCTGCAACACTGGATTTTCCTTCTGCCTTTGCAAACAAGAGCAACTGGACATCTTATTGACTTTAATCCTGTTACTTCATTAGTAACAATACTATCTGTATTTATCCTTAGCTCTTCCCCAGTAGCTTACTCAATTTCTTCTAACCTAGGAGTCGCATCTTCCAGCACCCTCTCTTTTTTTAAATTTTGAACTATTTGATCCTCATAAGGTTCTCAAGGTATACAATATTGAGAAGTGGTTTACTATTGCCTTTTTTCCCGAGCAGTACCTCACTGAGCCAGAGACTAAGTTTCTCCCTATACATATCAGGAGAGGGGTATGAGAAATTGGGTGAGGTTTCTTAGATGCATTGTGGCGATTTTTGTCTCAATTATCTATGTATAATTGTGTCTTTTCTGCACAAAATTCCCTGGAAAGGACATTTAGCTGCACAGAATTTGGTAGTTTCTTATTCATAAGAACAGGCATAGATAGATAGATAGATAGATAGATAGATAGATAGATAGATAGATAGATAGATAGATAGATAGATAGATAGATAGATAGATAGATAGATAGATAGATAGATAGATAGATAGATAGATAGATAGATAGATAGATAGATAGATAGATAGATAGATAGATAGATAGATAGATAGATAGATAGATAGGGGAGAAAAAATTGGAAAAACAAGACAAATGTTCTCATTTTCATGAGAAGTCCTGAAATCTTACTGGTGCAGGGTGAATTCTCTACAACAAATCTCAACATGGCCATACAAGGGAATCACTGAGAAGGAGAAATATATATATATTTCCCTCACCTCCCTGTTCTCTCCTGTTCCGAACTGAGAACTGTAAGCTGTGGATGGTCCTGATCACAAACCTTCCCATGCTTTACTCCCCTTTTGGCAAATGAAAACTCTGAAGAACAAGCTCCGTGTTGTTTTCACAGCTTCTCCCACACAGCAGATAGATTTTTGAAATGAGGAAGGAAGGAAGGAAGGAAGGAAGGAAGGAAGGAAGGAAGGAAGGAAGGAAGGAAGGAAGGAAGGAAGGAAGGAAGGAAGGAAGGAAGGAAGGAAGGAACGGACGGACGGGAGGGAGGGAGAGAGAGAGAGAGAGAGAGAGAGAGAGAAAGAAAGAAAGAAAGAAAGAAAGAAAGAAAGAAAGAAAGAAAGAAAGAAAGAAAGAAAGAAAGAAAGAAAGAAAGAAAGAAAGAAAGAAAGAAAGAAAGAAAGAAAGAAAGAAAGAAAGAAAGAAAGAAGAGAAAACTATATATCTGGCCAACTATTAATTTAAATCTAGAGCCAGGAAGAAGTCAACGAACTGTAATTTATGAGCTGTCAAGGCCTGAAAAATTCCTTTTGACACCGAATTTTCAGTTATTCCATGCTTTTCTGCAGGGCGACAGTGTAATTCTGTAGGGAGCTTTCCCGAGAAGCGCATAAAGGCAGAGGGCAACAGGGCGTTGGTATTATCTGTTCGCTCCCCTCCCTCCTCCCGCCACCCCCTGCAAGGCCTTTCAATCAGGACTCTCTCTATTTCTATTTCTCTCTCTTTCTCCCTCTCCCAGCCACCACTTTCATCCTAGGCTGTTTGAGCAAACTGATCTGGGAGTGGGGGAAGCAAGCAACCCGTGCAAGAGGGATGGTCTGTTTTCCCTTGGGAATGGCTACCAAGTCCAAGCGCCACTCCTTTGCCCCAACAAGTGCTAAACTAGCTGCAAAACGACATCCGGACAGAGTGAGAGCAGAGTGGCTGGGGTGTGATTCAGTGGACTCTAGAGTCTGGAAAATCATCATAACCCTGCACAAACAAACTTCCTCCTTCCTCCTCTTTGATCAGGTGTTTTGCAACGTTCATTGAAATTAAAAAAAACAGATCCAGCTGTTAAGGACATAATAACTTACAGTACTAGAACACTTTTTAATAAATTAGAGATGTAAAACAAGCACCCAAAGAATATAGTGCTTTTTTTTAAAAAAAGAGGCCCAACAAAAAGGTCTTACTGTCTGTCAGGAAAAAAAGAAGATTGAGGAGGCCGGTCTCCAACTCCTCAAAAAGAAATACAAAGAGTAAAATGAGTAACTGAGGAAGGCTCTTTAAAATCACACTGATCCTTGAAAACAAGAAAGGTTGGTGCTTTGTTTAAGAATTTGAAGCCCTGGATGGGTTATTTGTCTCTTTCTTAACAAACATTCTTGTGTGCCTATGTATACGTGTATGAGGATGTGCATTTTGTTTCCAAATGGGTAGAAGAGACATGGCGCCCAATTTATACAATTGCATTAGGAGGAAGTAGATGCGCTTTGTCTGGCTCTTGCCGGCAGAGAAGGAATCTCCCAGGTCTTTATATTTCCACCAGGAGCTGTCTCGAGGGATGGGGACATGTTGTCAAGGCAGACTTAATTCGCATGGGTGACTTGACTCAGACTCTCCTCAGTTTTCTTTTTAAATGATTCAGAAAGGACTCACGGCTTGGAATGCACCCACCCCTCTCTTTTTTTTCTGAGAGAAAAAGGTGGTTTTTAATAGGGACTGGGGACATGCTTCCAAAGATCCAGACATGAACTTTGGACTTTGGTACCACAGCTTCTGACTCAGGCTTGGGACTCGGACCCAAAGACTTTCCAGCATCCCTGGTTGTGTCAACATGAGCCTCAGTGAGGAATTGTCCCAACCTCAAGGCCAGGTCATGCTGTCTCTTGGGCCGCAACATTTTTGGGATAGAGAATATCCAGATTGGGCTCTGTCCGAAAGGAGTTGAAATGTGGACCCAATGGGGTTGAGGTTTCTATTCAAAAAAATCCCCTGCATTGTTGCAGCAACATTGATTTGAGTCAAAACATGCCCGCAGAGACAAAAACACGGGGGGGGGGGGTGGTTTCCTCCCTCACACTACGAAAGGTTTATGTCCATAAAAGATGAAACACATGCTGTGGGAAACTATGGCATTGCAGCACCTGGATGAGGGTGGCTGTGTTGCCCCTGAAAAACGCTTGCACGTCTTTTCCCTCCTTGTTCATTGTTCTTTAGTCGTTAAGTCATGTCCAACTCTTCCTGACCCCCTGGACCAGAGCACACCAGGCCCCCCTGTCTTCCACTGCCTCCCGGAGTTTGGTCAAAGTCATGTCGGTCGCTTCGATGACACTGTCCAACCATCTCGTCCTCTGTCGTCCCCTTCTCCTCTTACCTTCACACTTTCCCAACATCAGGGTCTTTTCTAGGGAGTCTTCTCTTCTCATGAGATGGCCAAAGGATTGGAGCCTCCGCTTCAGGATCGGTCCTTCCAGGGAGCACTCAGGGTTGCCCACCCCCACCACACCTGCCTGTCCTTACGCTGGTCTTTGTCCTGGTCCAGCTGTGCTCTCCTTTCTAGTTGTACACAGGCACACATGGTTTGCTTGTGGCAGCCTGAGATGCCAGCAGGTGGTTTGGGCGCCTTCCACATGCAAAGCAGATGCTCTGCTACTGGGTTATAATAACTTCCTGTTCATGCCACTTATATGCAGCTTTGGAAAAGGAGGAGGTGGAAGTGAGTGAGCCAAAAAAAAGTATCCCAATATGTAGACAGCTCCCCATGCAACACTTTCCTCTCTTGATCTCCTCCAGCTGGAACCAAAATGAAACCAAGGTGTAGCAGGAAAGTGTTTGCAGGGAGGGAGAGAGCGAGCTTGTTCAGTCGTGGTTAAGTCAGTCTTGTTTCTTTCCAGCTGTTCCTTGATAACTTTGGCATCTGGAAATCACACATGTCAGGAAACACGTGTGTGGTGATAGAGTGCCGCTGGGTTGGTGGCAGAGTGTCTGTTCCTTGTGCAGAATTGTCACAAGTTCGATCCCCCAGTATTTCCTGGGGAGAGCCAGGAAGGGACTCCAGGGAAAACTCTGAAGAACCCCTCCCACGGCCAGCAGTGGAGACCAGCTTTCTTCAACCAACTGCCCTCCAGAAGGACTCATTGGGAATGATGGGAACTGAAGTCAAAGAGCTCAGGAGGGCCTCAAGATAGAGGAGGCTGGTGCGTGTAACATGGATAGCAAAACTCCTGCCAGACTCAGGAAAATAATTCAGACTACAAATCCCAGAATTGGCCCTAAGAGTGCGGCCAGAGGCTACCGCCTTGATCCAGCAGTTCATCCAGGTCAGGGGATACCCACTAAATGAATGCTAAGACAATACTGCCATGTCTTCTGTTAATTCAATGGGTCTAGTTTCATATTGAGCAATAGGCCCACAGTACAACCCTTACACAGGACTGGACCCAGAACTCCTTTTTTGGACTACAACTCCCAGAATCCACAGTGGTTGGAGATTCTGGGAGTGGTGGTCCAAAAAAAATGGAGTTTGGGGGCCAACCCTAGGTAAGGCTCTGAACCTAACATGGTTTTGGATTGGTTTCATCCAGGGACCATCTAGTCTCCACACACCCAGCTCGAAAGAACCATCATCCTATCCTTCATGGGGTTCTGTGGGAAGATTGCAGCTCCTTCACGTAGATACTTTATGAGGGGAGTTCAAAATTTCCATCTCTCTCACTGCTGGTGCCGCTACCTCGGGCTTGAACTCACCGTGTTTCAGCTGCCTGGAAAAATCTGTGGGTTTTCCCCCCAATGTTTCTTGAGAAGGGATTGAAGGGGGCCATTTATCCCTTAATTTCCGGTGCTTTGTCTTCCTCTGCTCCCTCTATGAACACAATTGCCCTGCAATTTGGGGGTTGGCTTCCTCCCCCACCCTCTTTCTGCCCTCCCTCTTGTGCCTGGAGTTGATTTCTCACTTACAGCCCATAAACCTATTTACCATTCAACAGCTACGGTGAATGCATTCAGCCAAGTGCAGCGGAAATGTGGATTATTCCTCTTAAACCTGAGAATGAACTAAGGCTGCCTCTCTCCTCCCCCAACCCCCCCCCCCGCCTGCACACAGCCACCCCCCCCCCCCCAAGCTAGGATTGTGAAGCTCGGTATCTATTTTCCCCAAATATGAGCTGGGGGAAAATCTTTTGTTTTAATTTCTCATTTGATAAAGACGCCAATAATTCTTAGTGCCTATAACTGATGGCAGCAGAGGGGGGCAGCATTCATATTAAGAAGTGTGTTTTTTATTATTTTATTTATATGTTTTTTCTAATATAATGTGGCAATATGGAAAGTTCCTGGTGAGTTCCTGCTGGCCATGTCTTCTTGGAGGGACACTCCATTCCACTCTTCATTGTCTCTCCCAACATCTATTGCCACAACCTTCGCTCTGCATTATCCCATAATGTCTTCCAAGCATCTCTAGTAATATCTGGAACAAGACCCACCACAGCAAAATTGGGGCCAGAAACGACATAAAACCATTATCTCCTATTACAAAAAAAAATACTGGCCACAATCCTGTTGATTTGCTTTGCATGAAACCAAAATTGCATAGCCGGCAGGCACAATGGTTCACGGCGCCTGACATGTGCTCCGGCCGTGCAGTCAATGGTACGCCCGTACGCACGACACACAATCAGAAAATTGCAAAACACATATACGTGTTCCTGCAATTTCCTTCATGCACACAGTAGGTCACCATAGGATTCTGGCCAGGGTGATTCAATTTTATGACAGGTGATCTAATACAAGTATACACACAACACAAGGAACGGATGCAATAAAAACCGAAATCAGAAGGCACTGCAACCAAAGTCTTCACATGCTGCTGTTTCGCATTTGTTTTGTGTCTATTTCTTTATGTAATGGCTTTAAAAAAAACCCAGAGAAGCAAACAGTTATGCTGGAAGCAATGGAACAGACCCATTTCCTTCGTCTTTCATCATTATAAGATACAACCTTTTTGTACCTTCACTTCCTCCCAAAGTAAACACTACATAGTAATCCCATTAGTAGCTCTTTTTTAAAATGACTTATCCTTGAGTCCTGTGGTTGTCTAGGGGATTCTGGGTATTATAGTCCCATTCCCCAAAAATGACATTTTCAAATAACTGATCGTGGCTTCCGCTAAACCAAATGTACACATCATCGCTATCCATTTGGGCTCATCAGCAGGACTAGAAAGGTATTCTGTGTTTGCTTCCAAATGATTATTTCTCTTGACATAAAATGCCTCTTTCTCCTACTAGCTCACCAAACAAAAATAACTGTTATTAACCCATATTCATTCACAATTGGCAGCGCAAGCGGTAATGGCTCCTGTCAGTAAAAATACATAAATGCTAAATTAATAATAGTTTGAAGTCGCTCCAGCCACTGGAGTTTTCTCAAAAAGTTTCCTATATGACCCTGCAAGAGTGTCGCCGTGTTCATTTTGCTGTTCCTTACAAGTTTAACCTCCTCTTCCTCTGTCTGTCAGGAGGTCTCGCAAAATATCAGTGACGGTGAAGATAAGAGAACTTCCTTAGAGCAAAGCCAAGTGAGGGAGGCTTATACCCAGTATTAAATCCCCAGCTTGCCTTATCCCTCAGGCTCAGGACATGTAACAACTATTTTAAAACAGACAAATACGAAACTGGCTTAAAATGCATGAAAATACACAGCTCAAATCCCTAAGGGGGTGGGGGGGGAAAACCAGACAAAAACAGGACTAGTGCAGAAATGGCAGGGGAAAAATCTGTCGTATTTTTTCTTTTTTTCTTCTTCCTTTGTTGCTTATCTGAATGCTTGTTGTACACAATTCACTCTGTTTTAATTGCTTTGTTTTGAGGGTTGGTAGCTGCCTTGAAGGTTGCTGATGGAGAGAAAAGCAGACGTATATGTTTGGAGTAGAGAAGGAGCTAGCTGGTATGAACCCCTTGCCATCTGGTTTACGGTTTCTCATGGAAGCCGACCTGCTTAGAGGCTTACATTGCCCTGAATCCACTGATAGGAGAGAATGTCAGTGGTGCCGTGAATCCACACTGGGTTTTACCCCGAGTTTTACAGAACCTAGCCAAGGTACGGTACCCTATTTACCTAAACAGCTCCAAAACCTTGGCGAGCACCTGGAAGTTGAGGCTAAAACATGGATGTGGATTCAATGCCAGGCAGACATTGGAAGACACCGTCCTTATTTAGGCCACAAGGAGTATTTGGTTTGGTTGGGTCACATGAAGGAGCCCTCTTGTTGAAGCTAAGCAAGTCTGGGTCCGTGGGGCTGGCCTTGTGGTCAGGCAGACTAAGATGACCATCTCAGATGGAGATAGTAGGGGAAAAGTAGGGGCCACAACCTGGCTGGTACTCCTGGTCAGTGTCGAAGCAGCACTGAGCTAACAGCCCAGCTGGGTTCTCTGAATGGAAGGGGAAAGGATCACTACCCCACCCTTTAATTCAGATTGCATGTTGCCATCCAGTGGGTCTGCCCCATGCCTGGAGGAGAAAGCACTTGGGAGATCTGCTTGTGTATATTCTATGCTGTCAACCTGCATCTGACATATGGCCACCCTCGTTGGGTTTTCATGAGATGTAAGATACCTAAACAGTGGTCTTACCAGTGCCATTTGCCCAGTGAGTTCCCATGGCTAAGAGGGGATTTGAACTCAGGTTTCCTCAGATCTGGCCCTTCTCTCCAGTATACCAGTGGTTCCTACCCTTGGGTAACCAAAGGTGTTCTTGGATTGCAGCACCAAGATGCCTTCACCACCAGCTTTGCTGGCTTGGGTTTCTGGGAGTTACAGTCCAAGAACATCTGGGTTACCTAAGAGTGGAAAACACTGTACTACACCACGATGGCTCGAAAGATCTACTTAGCCTCTGTGGTTCCCATCAGTGGAGATAGGTGGGATGCAAAGATCTGCTCCAGTCAACAAATCACCAAGAAATTCCGTTGTTCTGCACGCACAGGACAGTGGTCCAGGTTCTGCTCTGTAGGTTATCTGTGTTGGGTGCTGTCAAGTCAGAACTGACTTACAGAAACTATAACAGTACGTTCAGGGTAACTGAAATATTCAAGAATTCGAGTTCAGTGGGTTACGTACCTGGCTGTGGAGTCCATTTCCCTCTTTGTGCATCCTAGAAGAGCCAGCCCATGTGGCCTTGGACAAGCTGGGCAAAGCCAGGCCACCCCGCAGAAGAAGGAAATGGTCAACCACCTCTGAGGTTTCTCTGACTGGAAAACCCTGGTAAAGGCTGCCATAAGTTAGAATCAACTTCTTCTTCATCATCATTCTCTTAGAACCTCAGGTCTGGGAGGGACCCAGTGGACCAGGAGTCCAACACATGATGGTTATATTTACCAGCTCCACACACACCACCAATGAGTTTCCATGGCCAAGCCGGGAATCAAAGCCGGGTCTCCTGAATCCTAGTCTATCTGTCAATTTAACCCTTACACCAGTGGGCTGCCAATTGTTCTTGGACTGTAATTCCCAGAAACACCTGGTGGTCAGCACAGCTGGTGGCGAAGGCTTCTGGGAACTGAAGTCCAAGAACCACTGGATGACCCAAAGTCAGGAACCCCTGGACTACATCATACCAGGTGGCCTATTGCTCTGCATATGGAAGGTTTGTCTTCAGTTCCTGTCGGGTGCCCTCACCTTGCATGGCGAAGACTTCTGCCTGGTAGGCAGGTCGCTGAAAAAGTAGGATACTGGTCAGCTTGGACAGATTATGGGGTCTCCTTGCTATAATACCATGTTCGTTGCACACATGGCCAGAAGGGACCAGTGCTTCATAAAGAGAAATAATGTTAAATTTATTTTTTAAATTTATTTATTCCATTTATACCCCACCTATCTGGTCATTGTGACCACTCTAGGCGGGTTACAACACAAATATAAAAACAGATGTGTGTGTGTGTGTGTGTGTGTGTGTGTGTGTGTGTGTGTGTGTGTGTGTAAAAATAGTTTTACATAATTACTGCTCACTCTCTTCCTTCCTTCCTTCCTTCTATCCGTCATCAGCTTCCTTCCTTCCTTTTTTCTTTCTTCCTTTTTTCTTCCTTTTTTCCTTCATTGCTTCCTTTCCTTCCATCCTTCTCTCTTCCCCCTTCCTTCCTTCCTTCCTTCCTTCCTTCCTTCCTTCCTTCCTTCCTTCCTTCCTTCCTTCCTTCCTTCCTTCCTTCCTTCCTTCCTTTTCTTTCTTTCTTCCTTCCTTCCTTCCTTCCTTCCTTCCTTCCTTCCTTCCTTCCTTCCTTCCTTCCTTCCTTCCTTCTTTCTTTCTTTCTTTCTTTCTTTCTTTCTTTCTTCACATCAGTTGTTTCTGAATGAGAAGCAAAATGAGGCAAGCTTGCAGAAGCAGGATGAGAAGAGGAGGAATCTCGGATTTCTTTTCTTTTTGAGAAGGGGACCTTTTTAATAGCATTCTGTGTAATTCAAAAAAATGAGACAGGGCGGCTTTTTCTCTCTCTCTTCCTCTTCTCCTTTTTAAGCACAAAAAGGGGGGGGGAATTAACCAAAGAATTGGGTTTTTTTAAAGAAAAAAGAAAAGAAAAGTGGAAATGCGGAGGGAAGCGTGTGGATGAATTTTAATGCAATCAGAAAGCAGTAATAATAGTAATAAAGGAATACATTCAGACGTCAAGAGAGGCAGAAGGGAGCAAGCCCCAGCGATGCCAGAATTTAAATCAGGCCTCAGCACCCGCGTTCCCATCCTCCGCTCTTCAAATGAAGGAAATGGAATTTTTAAGCACAGCAAAAGAGGGATTAACAATTGGCAGGTTTTTTGGCCTTTTGTCTTTGGGTGAATCCCATTTAATCACTGCCTTTAATATTAAGGAGGCGGTGGCTAAGCTATGTGCTGTCTCTGGCTAAGGAGGAGGAAAAAGATGATAGAGGGGTTGGCGGGGGGGGGGGAGAAGAAACCAGCGACTTGAAAGAAGTGTTTCGGTTCCCTCTACCCAAATCTTTAAAAAAATCGGAAGTTTAATATGATCTGAAAAGTTGTCACAAGTGCCAGGGTGAGGAGAGAGGGTCTTTTCTCTCTCTCTCTCTCTCTCTCTCTCTCTCTCTCTCTCTCTCTCTCTCTCTCTCTCTCTCTCTCTCTCTCTCTCACACACACACACACACACACACACACACACACACACACACACACACACACACACACACACACACACACACACACACACACCCCTCCTCCCTTTCTTTTCCCCATTAATCTCTCTTCCTTCGGTGCGCTGCTCTATCATTCCCATGAGATTCAAAGCGTGCAGTGGTACAGTGTATTAATGTCACAGCCTTTTTCGTTTCTGGAAGAAGGGTTTTTTTGGGTGTGTGTGTTTTTTTTTTCCCTCTAAAGCCCCTATAGGTCACCGGTTGAAATGAGTTGAGGTGCTGAAACTTATTTCCCTGACATGCCAGCTTGTCGACCCTACAGAGGAGGGGTCAAGGATCTAGGAAAGCTCGCTTTGAAGCCAAGCAAAAAACCTACTGTTCTCAACCTTAACCATTATCAAGCTTTGCATCAATGACAGCACAACACAATTAAGCCATGTTTCCTGACCATTATCAAGCTTTGCATCAATGACAGCACAACACAATTAAGCCATGTTTCCTGAGCATACCCCATGGCATATAAGTAGTGTGCATGCATGTATGTATAGATGCGCATGTGATACAACATGGAGATTAGGGTGCTAAATTCAACCCTAAATTCAACCGACTGGTGGTTTCTTCACAATACATTTGGAAAGGAGGGAAAAAGTCAGATCCAGCATATAAGATATTTCAACAACCACCCAACCCTGAGCCCTTATGCATGATGGTTGATAAGGTGAATAAACCAAATATCAAAAAATGCTACTAAATGGTCTTACGGAGGTTTTCACTCCCAATAAGACTATAAAATTATTGGGTGGAACATGGTGTTCTCTCATCTTGGTGATTACATGGATTCAAGATCTCAATTGCCCAAGATCTTTACCGTGCCCTAGGAAGGACAAAAGGAGATGGATAATTATATGAATGATAATTTCTAGAAGCAAAAAAAGGTAACATTTCTAAGGTATGAGAAGTGTGCATGGGAGTCGACAACATCTCCCACTGATTTTGTGTCTAGGCCTCGACACAAATAGTGTGCATCTGTGCGTCCGGACCTCACCCCCTGTCTCACCACCTGGGCATTCAAGGCGCATCGGAACGGGAGATCTCTGTTTCCCTCAAAAGACAACATCTGGCCATCCTGCCCTTTGCAAGAAGCTCATGTAATGTCTGGTTGGAACTGTTGGTAAACCGCTATGAGCCTGTATGTTAAGATAATCAAGAGAGAAGCTTTTCTCTGGATCCTACCACCATCACAGATGTGCTTGGTGGATACACGGGAGAGGGCCTTCTCTGTGGCTACTCCCAGACTCTGGAACTCCCTCCCACAGGGAGGCCAGCCTGGCCCCATCTTTGCTGTCCTTCCACATGCAGACAAATACATCTTCCTCTTCAGACAGGCTTTTCTTGAGGGACAGGCTGTTCGGAAGAGATTTTAAAATGAGGTAACTTGCATTTTGTTGCTTCTAAATCTGTTTTAGTAATGCTTTACCTAACCTTCCTCATATAATGTTATTGATTCAGTTCATATTTGAATAATTCACTGTTTTTAGCTTCAATGTTGTGTTTTAATGATGTACACTGCCTTGGGTCCTTAGGAGAAAGGCAGGGTAAAAATATTTAAAATAATTAATAAATAATAAACCTCCGATTCGGGGTCTTTGTTGGTACCTTCTTACTACAGAGTAGGAAATTACCTGAGTCGGTGGCCATCACTGTATCTTGTGGCAGTGAGTTCCATAGTTAAAGCATGCCTTGTACACCCTGATGATTGTACACTAAGCACATTTGGTCCCTATGGCCAGTCTGGACAATCTCTTACCTAGTTTGTACTTGCAGCTCATGCGTTCATGTTCATTCTTCCCTCTCCAACCACTGACTGCCAGCCCCCCCCCCCGCAAATGCCAACATACTCAGAAGCAGGGCCACAGATGAGATGCTGAACAGCAAAGTGTAGCGTGCCAAGACCAAGGGGAACTCAGAGACCAGTTCAACTTCCCTACCCCACCTCCTCAGACCGCTGCCTCCGAGTGGGCACCTGCTAGGGGAGGCAGAGCACTGAAATGCTGAAAACCAGCAATAAACGAACCGGCACAAACCGCCAAACCAGCGTTGACTTATAAAGCTCTAACTGATTTGGGACTTCGGTACCTGTCAAATTGTCTCTCCCCAAGAACTACTACCCAGGCCTGGCTCCTTCCAGTGGCCTCATCAAGCGATGGCAGAATATCACCAACCAAGAACCAGACCTTCTTGGTGGTGGCCCCATCTCTTTGGACTTCCCTACCATCACATTTGCCAGCCCTCATTAGTCTTAACTTTCAGAAAACTCACCAAAGCAGCTCTCTCTAAAAAGGCCTTTCCAAACATCTTGCCTGTAAGATAGGTTTCTATTACTTTTTCTTTTGGAGCTGACTTTCTGTCACATTTGACTTTACTTCGTTCTGTTTGTTCTGTTTTGTTGTAATAGATTGTTCTTTTACGTTCTTTTTATATTATATTATTTTGTCACTTTACATTGTTGAGTTGATAACTGTTATTGGGTTGATTTTCCTTCGTCACTGGCCGAAATAGTGAGTTTTCACTAAGTCAAGGAATTTACGAAAATCAAATAAACAAAATTTCGCATACAGGCAACTTCAGAAATATCTGACTCATTATGGAGATCTTCCAATGTGAATCGAACACACTAAGCCACATCTTCCTTCTTTATTTTCAGTAGGGACGTTATGGCTTCAGAAGGTGCCAGCATCCTCAGCTCCTTTTTCAAATCTAAAGAGAGGGACTCTAACTTTCTGGTTTATGATTTCCACATTTCCTGTATCTCTGTGCTTGGGACTATTTCTTGAAGCTATTTATTTTCTGCATGCATTCCCCTAAATGCCACTTGTTAGAGATTTTTGTGAGGGTGTTGTGCCTCGGCTCAACCAGTCTTGAGATCACTTCAACACGTCTCCCAACGGTGAACAAGAATCCTCCTCACCAAGACATGTTCATTCAAATTTGTCAGGATTTGAGCCATTTTTAAGAAATCTATCTGTTGACAGTCACCCCCTCCGCCTAACCAACCAGTCTAGGAACTGGCCTTTTTGAATCATAGACTCATAGAATAATCTCGCACGTTGGGGAGGGGGCAGAAATTGAAACTCCCCTTGATTGGATTTGCATGACTAGGATTCTGGGAGTCCATAGCTCAAGAAACAAGAAGGCATGTAGATAGCCCTGGGTCAGAGTCACTGTGGGCCCCCATCCTTTCGTAGAACCATAGAATAATTGAGCTGGAAGGGGCCTCTAAGGCCATCAAGTCCAACCCCTTGCTGTAGGCAGGAATCCAAATCAAAGCAGATCTGACAGATGGAGGTCTGAATTTCCCTTGAATGCCCCCAGTTTTGGAGTGCTCACAACCTCCCAAGGTCGTAGGTTCCATTGTCATACCGCTCTAACAATTAATAAGTTTTTCCCGATATCCAGCCTAGGTCTGGCTTTTGTGGAATGATGCTGTGTGTTTGACTGCCATGCCAGATTATGAGCACACCACCAAGAGCAGAAACTGCCTTCCATTCACTTGCTCATTGTCAGGGCTAGTATTTCAAATTAAGGATAACCCGAGGAGACCAGGAAATTCCTCCAGTAAATCACTTGCTTTGAACTAGTTTCACATCAGTCCACCGGGAACTGTGGTGCCTATAAAGAAACCTGTGATTTAAGGAGCAACGGTAGAAATACAGTACATCTCCCTGCTCACCTCGGGCTCCCATCGATCTAGCCGTCGCAGTTAGCCAGAACGTCTGGAATGTGCCACCGGGCAGAGGGCAAGAGGTCATCAGAATGGAGGGTGAGGTGCTTCTAATCTGGGAAACAGAGGCAGCCACTGCTAGAGACCGAATAGAGGGCCTCATCCAGAGAGGCTGCTCTTGCATCTGGGACCCCACAGATCTGGGGTCACGATGGATACACTGGTTTTTTTTCTTTCCTTCTCTCCACTCAAACGGAAAATATTTTTATTTTTAATGTTCACGTATTCTTCTAATAGCTGTGTTAGGTGACCTGCCAAGGTGCAGGAGGGGCAAAAACGGGCATGCAGGACAGAGAGAAAGGCAACGTTTGCTTGGTAGGCATGTGGTGGCTCAATTCACGTATCAGCTTTGGGATGCCATGAAATGACAGCACATTGTTGGTTACCTAGCTAGTTAAATTCATTTCCAGCTTTATTCTGGTGGATGGGCGATGACATTTGTTGTTTTTTCTCCCTCATGTGCCAAAATCATCTCTATCGTCATCATAGAACTGCAGAGCTAGAAAGGACCTTACAGATCACCGGGTTCAGCCCCTGTCAAGGGGGTCCAATGGGGGAATTGAACTCCCAACCTCTGGCTCCAAAGCCAGAGACCTAAACTTGTGGTTCTCAACCTTTGGTCCCCAGACGATCTTAGAATGCAAGCCCCAGAAGCCTCCACCATTAGCCATGCTAGCAAGGACCTCTGGGTGTTGCAGTCCAAGAATGTCTGGGGATTCGTTCACTGATAATGTGCATACCGTATTTTTCCGTGTATAAGATGCCCTCATGTATAAGACATCCCAAATTTTCTAATCCAAAATCAAGAAAAATAAGTGGGGCTTAGCAAGTGTAGGGGGAAAGGGATCAAAGTGCTGCAGGATCGCTTTGATCCCTGCTTGTTTTTGTTTTTCCCTCTTACTTCCATGTATAAGACGACCCTCAATTTTTAGTCTAAAGATTTTAAACAAAAGTATAGTCTTATACACAGAAAAATATGGTAAGTCATTTGGTTAGGGTGAATGGGAGCAGACACTGGTCGGGCAGCAAAATTACGAACCCATCTTCCTTCCTTGCTCGCCCATGGTAACTTCATTATTCTGGGGTGGGGGGGAGAATCTGTTTTTCTTCTAACTCCTGCACTTGCTTTCATCCATATCCATATATCATGGGGAACCTCACATCCATTTATATGATAATGCAATTTAGGGGAGCCCAATTCTGTGGCTGCCAGTCACTCTGGCCGCGCCACGATTCTAGTGACCTTACTGTCACCCGTCCAGCTGCGCAGCCTAACGATGTCTTCCGCGCCTTGCCCTCCTGCCTTGTTAATTGGTGATTCTCACCTCTCGGCCTGCCTGGGTCTCTTTTTTTCCCTTTATTGCACGTTGTCTTGCTTTCCCAGCCTGTCTGACACCTCTCTGCCTCACAACTTCTCATAAAAACAGAACATTTAAATACAAATAGAACAAGGAATAATTTAACCCCTGTTTGCACCAGGGGAGGTGCGGGGACTTCCTATAAACACCAGGAGCTAGGTTTCAGAACACTGCATATTTAATCCGACAAGTTCACCAGGCGAGAGAGAGAGAGAGAGAGAGAGAGAGAAAGCGCGGAGACAGCGAGGGAAAGTCGGACTGGGAGAAAGCCTCTGGCGTTCCCAGAGACTCAGCCTGGGAGCACGCACGGCACCACAGCAGGATGTCCGTCCAAAAGGAAGGGCTTCTGGGAGTCAGGCACAAGACACAGCCTGAAGTACTGCCTCCTCCCCTGCAGGACTTACAGCTTCTGAATTCGAGTGCCCACTTCTATTTTTCTATGACACTCATCCTCCACAGCTACATGGCAGGCAAATAAAATATGGGCCTTTGTGGGTTTTTTTCGGGCTCTTTGGCCGTTTTCTGAATGTTGTTCTTCCTAACGTTTTGCCAGTCTCTGTGGCTGGCATCTTCAGATGGCTCCCAGCTCTCAAAAATACAGTGTGCAAAAGGTCAACGAACTCTACCCAGCCGCAAGGACAGGGGATCACTACACACAAAAGACCGGCTAATGACACCCATCAACCACAGTGACAGATAATCTCTTCTCCTTAGCACAACAATACACTCACAACAAGACACACTAATCACCCATCTACAGAAAAAGACAAAAGCCTGTCTCACAGCCACAAATACTGCACTCCTAAGCCAACTACTCCAGAGCACAGAGTACTGTCCTCTGAAGATGCCGGCCACAGAGACTGGCGAAATGTTAGGAAGAACAGCCTTCAGAACACGGCCAAAGAGCCCCCCAAAAACAGAGCAACCATCAGATCCCAGCCATGAAAGCCTTTGCGAATACAAAATATGGGCCACTCCTGAAGAGATCTGGACACAGGGACACGTGCCTTAGTTACTGCCTGGCTGGATTACTGTAACTTACTCTACATGGGGCTGCCTCCGGAAAGCGTCACGAAACTTCAGCAGGTCTGAAACACGGAAGCCAGATTGTTAACTGAGGCTGTGAGCAGCCCTGGGTCCTTTTTTAGGGAGAAAGGCAAGGTAACAATACTTTCAATAAATATAATGATATTAATGCTGAAAACAGCTGTGTCTATCAGATTCGGCCAATGCCAATGGAAATGTGTCTCAATTGTTTTTCTATGAGAAGTAACCAAAATGTGCAAATTTCTTCATGAATCAGGCAGAAAGAGCTTGAAATGTACAAGATCTGAGTGCGAGAGAAAGCAATGATGGCAAACCTTTTAGAGATGGGCACAAATCAGAAAAACTGCAACTCGTTTTGATTTGTGATTCACCAGGATCAACAAATCACAAATTATGAATTTACAATGTTTTTCTGAATTAGAGAGTACACTTCTGAATTGATTTGCTAATTTGTTTTTTACTTTAAGCCCTAGAAATTGGCCTGCCAAAGCACCTAGAAACACCAAATTTGCAGAGAAGCTTCCCCTGATGCTCCTCTACGAGCCTTCCATGTTTGGTGAAGTTTGGGCTTTGGACATCTCAGTTATGCCCCGACAAAGAGGGATCCCAGAAAAGTTTTCCCCAGGCACCTAGAGGCACCAAAATCACACGGAAGCTTGTATTGACTCTCTTCTACAATCTGTCCTAGTTCAGTGAAGGTTGGGTTTCAGACATCCAGGTTATACACCCAGGAAAGTGCCCTTTAGCAGCTGGCCTGGGGAAACCCAATCTTCACCAAACTTAGAGGGGTTGTAGAGGAGAGTTATGGGAAGCTTCCCTGTGATTTCGGTGTCTCTAAGTGTCTTGGGGGGCATTTTAAAGCTGAACGAATCAACAAAGCAAGCATGGCAAAAATTCATTGATTCGTGATTCGTCAGGGGCATTGATTCATACGAATATTAGTCAATGAATTTGTGCTTTTTGTATGAATTTGGTGATTCCTTTTTTAAATCTGTGCCCATCTCCAAAACATATGCGTCTGAAGTATTGTGCTCTAACATCACGCCCTCATGCTTCCTTTTCTTAGAGTCTTTTCCAGCGCTTGGCCAAGTTAGTTTGGGGGGAAATACAGCACCCAGTGCATCGTCACATGCACAGTCACCAAGAGGTTGAGCACCGCCTGCCCGGTTTTTCTCCCACAGTTTAGATTTAGCATCAAGCAGCAGAACATAGAGGATTAAAAAATGCACATGGATTCTTTTTTAAAAAAAAAAAGAGAGAGAAATAAGAAAACCTGGTGAATTTGCTTATTTGTTGACAAGGATTCGTTCAGATTGGTTGCATCTGTTCTGTAAATGTCTCCAGGGGGAGGGGGGATCACTGCCCAGAAACATTTACATAGCATTTAGCAAACTATAAATTAAGCATGTCTTTCTCCAGTAGAAAAAGGCTATGGTGTGGTCTTTCTGTTTTCCCCATTTCCTCTTCTCTTTTCTTTAGACAAAATGTCTACAGTCAGTCTGCAAAACTTGGAATCAATTCAAGCAATTTTTTAAAAAGCAGGGACAGATTATGTCTCTGATTTCAACAACCTCCTTTTCAATCTATTCCTTACATTTTGGTTTGGGAGTACAGTAGGGGCGTGCCCCCCATCTGCATGGGGGATTGGTTCTGTGGGGATTGGTTCCCCAGAGATGCTGGAAAATGCGGATTATAGCAAACACTATATAAAAGTGAATGTTATACATGGTGCGGTTTCTGTCTCCCTCTAGTGGCCAGTTCTGGTAATGACATTGTATGTATGTATATATTCAGACTGTGGGTACTGAATCAGTGGATACTGATCCTGCAGATAAGGGGATCCTACTATATATATAGGTAACCTGTCCATTCACCACTGCTCAGATAGGATAATAAAGTTGGTGCTAAACAGCACCAAAACCTTCTCAGTTAAGAAGCACATGTCGTTGGACATAATCAATCTATTAAATGGAAGTCTCAATCTTTGGCAGAAAATTAGCACAGAGATGGATTTATGTGCATGTACTCGTAATGCAAACTTGAACCCCTTCAATCTTCTCTTTTCCCAGGGAATCATAGGAATTTTAAGTCTGTGGGGATCATTCCAGTGATCTCCTGCTCCCAATGGTCTTTTCTCATAGAGGAGTCTCAGCACTCAGACATGCAAATTAAGTGTACGCTCAGTCATAACACAGCATGCCAAATGCACGGTACAGAGTCAAAGACAAGTGCTATGACAAACAGACTTTTTTCCCCACATGAAGGAGCATCTCTTCTACTAAGAGGCTAGGTGTGTGATCTAGTTTGATACAAGGCTCCATTTCCCGAGGAAACGCCACAGTAAAAGTGGTAAACCCTGTGGTCCAAGGCTGCCGAAACTTATTTATAATCAAAATTGTGAATAAATCCTTGCCATACCTTGATTAAAAGTGGTTGCATCATTTGAAAGAAGGAAATTGAATTGCAGGGTGGCTGGAAGCACAGACCACCGATGGGCCATCCTGCCATACGACAGATCTGCTCGGCCAATGGGTTGTCATTGACGACATCTTGAGCATGTTGTCCTCCAGATCTGACATAGGTCGATGTCTCCGCGCATAGTGTTAATTGCTCTCCCATTCCTTGTGAAATATGGTAAGCACCTCTGAATTTTGTTCCAGAAGACAGAAAACTGTTTGTGGGCATGCTCAACAAACAGCAGTCGGAAGATGACGTGCGCAGGCTATTTGAAGCATTTGGCAACATTGAGGAGTGCACAATTCTCCGGGGACCAGATGGCAACAGCAAAGGTAAGTGTGGCGTGGTGGTTGCCTGGTGCAAAGGGCATCACCTGAAATGACTCACGTTCTGAAGGCTCCTAGAGATGGACACTTACTGTGGTTCAGCCTGGTTCAACGGATCGAGCCCACAGGAGTTGCAGGGGGTGCCCCAAGTTCCACACCCACCTCCTCCCACAAGCGCCCCATCACAAACTGCACCGTGGGCTTCCTTGCCCCACCTCCTCCTCTGAGTGGGCGCCCTCAGGAGGAGGCAGGGCACAGAATCTAGGGCACCCCCCCAACGCTTGTGGGCCCGATCTGCCCAACTATGCCGAAGCATCGAAGCTCAGGAAGTGTCCCTCTCTGAACCTGAGTGATTTCCAGGATCAACTAGTGCAAATCCAGAAGTGAGGAACAGCAACAGGACAGCTGCCAAGCTCTCCTCATCTTTGGGGGTCATCTGACGTCATGTGGGTCTAGGGATCCACTCTGCTATGGAGGCAGCTAGCATGAGTCACCATACCTAGGTTTCACCAGTCTTCATCCCAGTCTTTGAGATTTCCAGGCCCAAAATCGGAAGTCTCTACACTATCCGGGCGGGGATCATTGGTGATATCACGGAAGGTGGATACTTCAACCATAATGGCAGAATGGCATGGTATGGGGACATGATTGGAAAGCCACACAGACAGCCAGTGATGTATTCAAAGAGATGTGACATTGTGTTCTCAAGAGACTACCCTCCAGAGTCTCTGGGGGAAATATTTGCAGGCTGAAGTCCATGGCTCGCCCTGCCCAGAATCCTCTCGGCCGTATAAGACGAGTTGCAGAAGTTTCTCCCGGCATTTAACGAGGTGCTATTCACGTGATGGTCATTATGACTGTGCACCTGATTGAGCTCCTGCCCTGCCTCTGGCGTCTGGTCATTTAGCTACAATGAGCCATAGTGACTTCAATTGTTCTTGTGTGTCCATGAATATCTGTAGAATTTTAGCCAATAGGCTAAAATTTTATCCTTGTTGTTGTATTTTATCCTTGTTGTTGGCTGCCTAGAGTAGTCCATTGGACTAGATAGGCGGGATATAAATTAAATAAATAAATAAATAAATAAATAAGAGAGTGTGTTCTTAGAAGGAAAAAAAGGAGCCATGTTTTCAAAACCACAATGGCACATGTGGATCAACCGGGACATCTCTGGCTGATGTGCAGAGATGTTAAAAGGAGGAACCCCCAAATCTTGCTATGGTCTACAGCATCCCATGCCTTGAGAGTTCAGGGCAGAAGCCTAAGACCTGGAGAATAAACCTTCAGACCTGAGTCTTAGGGACGAAGCATGAGAGCTGGCCACTCTCTATCACCCTCAGGTATCTCAAAGCCCCCTATGATTTGTGTAAGCTGAGCAGGGCAAGATCTGCTTCGTGGAAGGATGGGAGACCATCAGGAAATAGCCGCCCAAGTAGACATGGTCTAGAGGGGCGGGGTAAAAATCAAATAAATAAATAAATAAATAAATAAATAAATAAATAAATAAATAAATAAATAAATAAATAAATAAATAGGTAAAGCAAAGGCTTCGTATGCAGAAGCTCTCCAGTTCAACCCATGACACTTCCAGGTATGGCTAGATGATACTGAGAAGGAGGAAGACACCTGACTCCCCCTCAGAAAAACTGCTCCCACTTGCATGACCTCTTTGTGATAGAAAAACCCAGGATAACATTCCAACTGTGTCGTAGAGACGGGCAAGACAGCAGGCACCACCTGAGGATCTGGCTGGAGGTGGTGTGTTTTTGGTTGGGTTGGGTTGGGTTACATTGGGTTGGGTTGGGTTGGGTTGGACTGGGTTACGTTGCATTGGGTTGGGTTGGTTAGAAACTGATCCTGAATAAGTCAAAAAGAAACATTGAGAAAATGGCCTGGAACATTTCAGAAAACTCTGGCCAAGATCTTCCTCATTTTCACCCCGCGTGTTAGCAGCACTGTTGCTTTCTTCCGCACAACGGGATAGTCACACACACAGCCTCAAACAGGCAACAAACAATGCAATCTCTGGCATGCACAAGTATCAACAGGTGCGCACACAGAGTGCGATCCCCATGAAGCCTGAGGGAATCTCAGTAGGACTGCAACCCCGCTTACAGGACCAGCAGGAGTTACATGGAAGTTCACTCAGAACTTCACAACTTTTCCCGCAATTATCTGCCCCTAAAACTCAAGATTGAGCTCAAAAACCAAAAGGGGCCCACCCTTACCCCACATAATCTCAGAGCTTAGAAAAGCAGCTTTGGAGAATCACAGAAAACTTCTCTTCCTCCTTCCCATTAGAACATCATAACATCTGTCAACCCTACAGGGTGGGTTGCTATTTCCGGGCCCCTCATAATCATGCCTTCTGTGGTGTATGAACCAGGGCCAGAAAGCCTGTTAATTCATGCGCACGGGTTTTTCCGGTACTGGAAATAAAGCATGCAGCATAAGGGAAATCAGATGCAAATAAGAAATAATTGACGAACGCCGTAGCATTCAGAGAAAATCTGTTATTACCAAGGAATATGAAATGGTCCTAGAATTAAGGAACACGCTTTCCTTGCTCCATTTTATCTGGGAGGAACGAGGCACTTATTTATTTATTTAGCGGATTTATATCCCAGCTTTCTGCTCCAAGGGCCCTCGAGGTATGTTACAATATAGATGAAAAGCATATACAATAAAGTCACAGTAGTATCGCAGTCAAATATAAAAGAACGGCCGATCCGCTCAGGCCCATTGGCTGAGACACCTGTCAGCTCCGGCCATGCGCTTGTGCTCGCACACATGCACGGCAGGTGAGGAGGGTGCCACACCCGCCCGGCTCCATCTGGCGCAAGCTGCCAGCCCATCCCATATGGCCACCCGCAGATACAGCGCTTTGTTCCGCCAGTTGTGAGAGGCAACAGACACACCTGCCAGAGTCTCCGAGGCAGCAGCCGGTTGAGCAACTTTGAAAAAAGTTGCATTCACAGGTGGGGGAATTTTTTAAAAAAGAAAAGCCAACCTCACAAGCTTCCATTCTAAAGGGCATCAAAGTGCAGACAGCAATGGTTGAAAAGCAGAGCATCCGGAGCTGTGTCTATCATCCCTGCCTCCTTCCCTTTATCATCCTGCTTTTGATCTCTGCAACAATGAGGACTAGAATTTGACTTCTTCTTTTCTCTCTCTCTCTCTGGTGAGGCTTTGCAGGGATCAGTGGCGTTCACACCATTTCCAGCATTGTTCTAAGGAGAAGACAGGGCAGAGCTAGTGACCGCTTTCTGAATGGCCTCCGAGCCAAGTTGCAAGGCATATTAAAGGATTGATTCTGCTGGAAAGCTCATTGGGGGAGGGGGTGGTACTTTCCAGAAGTCCCCCCCTCAAAAAAAGAAACTTTTCTAAACCCTGGTTATTTCCAAGCCACTTGAGCCACACTCTCAATCTGTCCTATCTTTCTTTCTCTCTCTCCTTACAGGGTGCGCGTTTGTCAAGTATTCGTCCCATGCGGAAGCCCAGGCAGCCATCAACGCTTTGCACGGAAGCCAGACCATGCCAGTGAGTACCCTCCTTTTTTCGATGGGCGGCTCAGCTAACCCTACCGCGGACCCAACGGTGCAAAAATAACAGCCCTGTGCCAAGTTTTGGCTTTTCAGGACTGCAAAGACCACAATTCCCCACCTTGGAAGTTCTACCTCTACCTCACAGACACCTGTGTGACTCGCCTGGGGGAAAGGCCTAAATGGGAAGGATCTGAGGTGCAAGTCACAGAAGGAAGCTCGCTCCATGCAAACTTCCTCTTCCTGCTCAGGTGCTGGCTTTTTTTCCTGAGCAGGAAGTTTGAGCAGACCTAAGTCTAGCTCGGCCTCAAAGCCTTGCAGTTTAGGCCTTTTCTCCCAGGTGAGCCACACTGAGGTGTCTATAAGGTAGGCAGAACTCCCTGAACAGAGCACGATGGTATTTGTAGTCCAGTGAAAAGGACTGCATGCCTACCAATCATAGGGTCTTTTCAAGCAATGATTATTGGTGGATCTCCTGGAGGTGTTGCTCTTTATCTACGCTTCAGCGAGTAAGAACCAAGGGAAAGTTTTGGGTTCCACTGGTAGAAATAATCATCATGTAACATTTGCATCGTGTTTCACAGGCATTGGCTAGCTGTATTTCTTGCAATAGCCTTGTGAAAGAGAGACAACTGGTTTTTTAAGCTAAACATTCCTAACATCCCCCTTCAGGATGGGTCTCCAGATTTTTGCAATTTCTGGTTCGGAGCCGAAGTAAGTCCAATTCTCTTGGTGAACGTCTGGATGGGTGAAATGTTGACATGTCTACTTTCCCTTCCCCTCCTTCCCAAGTTTTGCAACACCCAGGTCAATGAGTTTGGAAGGACTTTTGAAAGTATGCCTTCTCCTTTTTTTCCTTTCCTTTCTTCTCTTCTTCTCTTTGGATAATTTGGTGTCCTAAGAAAGCTCGTACTTCGGGATCTGTATTGCCTCCCAATCCTGTCCGTGCACAAATTGGTACCTGCTTCCAACCTGGACTCTTCTGGAGATAGGTTGGCTTATCGTTGCCAATTTTTGAGATGGTTCTGCTTAGAGGAGGGACTGTGCAAATCATCCCAGCTTTATTTGTTTTCCACAGAGATGTTTTTCATGAATTGCAGGCATGTCAGGGAGGACACATGGTTTGACGTCTCATCACTGTGCTTTAGAAATAGGGTGTCAATTAACAAATTCTCAATGATCTGTCTTCACGTGATCGCAGAGTAATTTAGCCAGATGTCTTCACATCCCAGGTCTCAACATAAACCAAGAGAATGGCCAGGTTTCTCTGCTTTCCCAAGTCCAGTACTTCAGAGGGCAATGGTTACAACCAATTTTTGTTGTCCTCTCTGAGGGTGTTCATTCTGAGCAGAAGGGGGCATCTCCACATCTTTTCTCCTGCCTGCCTGCCTCTTTCTGCTGCTATGCCAGCAGAAAAGTTCCTCCATTTATTCAGCCAGTTTTGGCAGTCATGTGTCTCATCCTCACAGGGCATTCATCATCATTCCTGTCAGATCTCAGGCCATTTGCTCCTATCGTAGGCTCTGGTTCCTCCACAGCTGTTAGGATTATTGCTCCACTGTGGCCTCCTCTTCACCCATAGCATATGCTGCCTAACAGTTTCCCAAAAAACAAAGGAGCTTGGTTTGATTAAAGTTTTCTTCTCTTCTCCTGTCCCACTTTCCTCTTGATGGAGACCAGGTTGCTTTACACCCAACCATGGACAGGCCTGCCATCTGTAGCTCAAGGACGTAGGAGTTGCAATGCGGAGTCAATAGAGCAGGGTGTCTACACCTGAGTGGCAGCCAGTATCTCTTGCATGCAGACCTTCATTGTTTTTGCCTCCTGCATCTCCAGGTAGGGCGCCGTCGGAGAGATCTTGCAGAGGCACTGTATTTTGCCGTGTATAAGACACCCCCATGTATAAGACGCCCCCACTTTTCTAATCCAAAATTAAGAAATCTAAGTGGGGCTTAGCAAGTGTAGGGGAAAAGGGATATAAGCGCTGCAGAATCACTTTGATCCCTGCTTTCCCCTCCACTTCTTTTTGTTCTCTCCTCAGCTTACTTCCATGTATAAGACGACCATCAATTTTTATTCTAAAGATTTTAGACAAAAGTATAGTCTTATACACGGAAAAAGACAGTACTGTTGGGTCTGAGTCAGTCCCATTGAGCTAGATGGGTTGTGACGTGTGACAAGGCAACGTCAGTTTGGGAATTGGTCTCATTTGAATGACAGCTCCCAGAATATTCTAATCACCATGGCCGAAAAGGGAAGGGGGGAAAAGAATTTATAATACAAGAAAAATAAAAGATAATGATAGGATTAAATTGGATTATTCTTTGGGAGGAGCTTCGCATTTAGCAGAATCAGTCTCAGGTTTTACATACAGAAGAATTACATGACCCAGCTTTCTCCAGGATTATTTGTTTCAGATTGTGATCGGTCCACTCCATGTTTGAATGTTTCGCCAAGGCTGGAGTAGTGGAATTCTTACCTGTAAAAAATGGCATATTGCACTTTTTACTCATTCTGCAGAATGGATCTTAAAATTTATATTTCAAGTTAACAGAGAACATGTTCAAGTTGCTAAAACTGATGTCAAGTACTGATCTTCTTTGTATCTGTTCTTCTTTGCTCCGAACTCGGTGTGAGTGCTAAGGACGTAAAAAAAAATTCTTGCTGGTTTCTTCGTTCTTACTGACAGACTCAAGTCAAGAAGCCACTTCGACCAAAGCGCTTTCAGGACCTGCAAGATTCTTTGCCTCCAGGCGAGAGTGGGAGCAAAAGCAAAAAGAGTTTTCTCATCAGTGTCGGAGTCATTTGAGCAAAGCATCTCTGAATTAGGCCTTAATGCCCTTTGACTGTGAGAAGCAAAGCACAAATACACCATCAAGCATGAAAGGATGGGTTGATTGTTCAAAATGAGGCAAACAGCCCCCGAGGCTCCTAATCCTTAAAAATCCATGTACGTAAGCAATAGCTATCATCAGATGGTGCCTTGGTGTGGCTTTTGGTAAAGCGTTATTTAACCCGGCATTTTCTTTGTTTGTGCAAATGATGTTCTCCTTTTCTTCTCGAACCCATCACAAAGTGCTTTACTGTTTCATGGCACAAGGAGGACAATTTTGAGCTTCCTTAGAGCCCCAGTGGCTCCTTTTCTGTGGACAGTTCCCACAGCCTCCTAGCCCGTATGGCCGATAGCCATGCCAGCTGGATGGTTTACGATGCTGTAAGTCAGGCTTGTCCAACCCGCGGCCCGAGGGCCGCATGTGGCCCAGGTCATCTCGTAATGCGACCCAGTGCAATTTTTTATTTTTAAAGAAATTCCAAAGTTTCAAGTTACACTGCTGGCGCTTGTGGGCAGAATGTGGCCGGGACATGTCACAACAGTAGAGTGGGAGAGAGGGAAGGAAGGAAGGAGTGGGAGGGGAGGGGACAGGGAGGGCTGCATGACTGCATTGCGCCGTCCCCGTCAATAGGTGGACCCCCTCCCGGCCCCATAAAGCTACCGGAGTCAAAGCTGGCAGCCTCTGCTGTCTGAGATCGCAGCTGCCGGTAAGCGTGCTTGGAGCGGGGCTGCGGAGGACGGCTAGGGCTGCCCCCCCCCATGCAACCCAGACCAAATGCATGTGCAGCCCAAACCAAATTTTCATCTTCTAATGTGGCCCAGGGAAGGTGAAAGTTTGGACACCCCTGCTGTAAGTCATAGAATAACTGAGTTGGAAGGAGCCTGGAAAAGCCATCCAGTCCAACTTCCTGCTCAAGGCAGGAATCCCAATCCAAGCAGATTTGACAGATGGTTGGTCCAGGTTTCTCTTGAACGCCTCCAGCCTTAGAGCGCTCCCCACCTTCCTGAGGTCATGGGTTCCATGCTCAAACAGTCCCAAGTTCCCTGGACACAAGTTTTGGAACGGTTGGCCCAGGAACACAAACAACATGTGGTCTCAAGGAAGTTGTCGCCCACAAGGCACACAAGGGGAGTGGGGAGATCCCATCCGCTGTCCATGGAACCCTATTGCCAAATTGGCTGAAACTTGATGGAAGGGGGCGGGGGGGGATCACAGTGGAGGTCCTTGGCGGTCACAGGGGCCCCAGCGCTGTAGATCATCCTGGATATATTTTTTAACAATTATTTTGATATAAACAGCTCCAAACTCGAGAGGCACCATGTAAATGGAAAGCAGTGGGGCTTGTAATTAGATTTGTGTACACTTTCATAAATTGCCGGGAAGCATCAAAGGCGGTGGCACACTTTATGTATCCTTCTTCTGTTAATTGAACAGTTGATGTGTGGATGGGAAAGTGTTGGCTTTTCGGCGTGCTATTTACAGACCTGCTGACAGCTGCGCCGCGAAAATTAACAGGAACAGAGCAGCCTCTGTCACTGTTCTTCACCAGAAGGGATTGTTCTCAAATTGGATTGTTGCTTTCAGAAGAGAAACTTTCCTTCTCTCTCTCTCTCTCTCTCTCTCTCTCTCTCTTTTTCCATTCTCACCTCTGTCCTACGGCCTCTGCAAAATCCTAGCCAGGGCAACATCACCTCTCCCTACGGGCAATGAGGTCCCCACTATGATCAAGTTGGGCAAGTTGAATGATCATTCAACTTGCCCAGTTTGCCTTAACCTGCGGTATGAAGAGACATCCGGGAGGGAGAAATAAATGACTCTTATTGTTGCACTGGGAACCACTAATAGAGTCAAACTACATAGAATCATAGAGTTGGAAGGGGCCTCTAAGGTCATCAAGTCCAACCTCCTGTTCAAGGCGGGACTCCAAATCCAAGCAGATCTGACAGAGGGTGGTCCGATTTTCACTTGAATGCCTCCAATGCTGAAGCGCTCAACACTTTCCAATGGTCACGACTTCCATTGCCGTACTGCTCTAACAGTCAGGAAGTTTTTCCTGGTAGTCAGCCTTTTATCTGGCTTCCTGTAACTGGAGCCCATTCTTGTGTGCCCTGCACTTTGGGATGATTAAGGATGGATATTGACTCAACAGCAGACACAGTAACAGGAGCGGCACCAGCAAGAAGACATGATTGCCGCTGCTGTTATGGTGGCCGCGGTTATATTTAGCATAACGCTTGTGCTCCTCTCTCCTCGAACGGAGCCAGTTTGCAGAGCAGCCAGGCCGACAAGGGAAGCTCTTTCCTCCTCACTCTATAGGAGCGACATCAAATTAATAGCCAGATGTTTGTACTGATGGTCATTAACTACGACGGCTTTGGAAAATAAAATAAAATGGAGTCAAAACAAAATAAGGATTACAGAAGAGAGCAAAACATCTGGCCTGGGAAAAGAGGGCCTGCCTGGTCCTGCATCCTCTTTCCGAGACGGCTGAGATTTTTCTAGAAAGCCAGCAGGCGTTGTGGGAGGAGAACTGATTTCCCCCTTTGCTGCCCCCACCCGACTGTAAACAGGAGATCTCCTAGAGCTTGGAAAATATCTCTCTCTCTCTCTCTCTCTCTCTTTTTTTTGGACTACAAACTCCTTATCCCCTTGTCAGGATGGCCAATGGTGGGATTCTAGGAGTTGCAGTCCAAAGTGGGACTCTTCCTCACAGCTCTGGGGTAGACTGCCCTCAACTATAGAGGCTCCCTTTGGCCATGCCACCTGATCCAAACAGCCCTGCTCTGAAAATTCCTCCAATTTCTTTTTTTCAAATATTTCTGGGCAGCAAATTCCACAGGCTAACAACATGCTTTGTGAGGAAAAAGTCCCTGGCTTTCTTTTCCTTTCTTTCGCATGATTTAGTGCCCCCTCTTCCCGGTCGCTGTTCAAGGTCTGAGTGAATCTTTCATTCCTCTCGGCTCCACCGTATCCCTGGACCATCACCACTGGCCCACCTCCTCATCTCACAATCACTGGCCTCCTCGTGCCTGATCTCTAGACCTGTCGGCGAGTGCGTGCACCCAGGTCTATGTATTTTTGCTAATCCATCGGACAACTTTCTCTCTCCTTCCTTCCCTCCCTCCCTCCCCCCTCCCATCGGTTCCATAAATGAACTAATAAATCAGATGTTCTGGAGCCCCAGAATAGAAAGCTAGGCAGCCCGGGCGCTTGACAGGGGGTATGAATCATCCCAGCTTCCAAGACAGCCTTTTGGGGCATAAAGACCTCATCGGAGCTGCTTTTCCTCTCTAGTCACATCTCGGGAACAGCGCAGGCATCTGGCAGGACAGCTCAAAGGCCCAGGGAGACTTCACAGGAATTTTTTCTCCCTTCTTTCTCTCTCTCTCTCTTTTTCCCTTTGTCTGCCTCTCTCTGTTTCCTTCCCTGTCCAATGTCTTCCATCGCAGCCAAATCCATTCCCTGCAAATGGGATAATTGCCGGAGAACCAATGGCAGGCATTAAGTCAACCTTGCCAAAAAACGAAACAGAGCCAAGTGGCTCTGTTGGCCGTATCGTGGCCCAACAAGAGGGCAACAACTCATGCAGGCGTGCACAGGGAGGAGGGAGGGGTTGAGGAGGTTTTTGTTGTTGTTGTTGTTTAGTCTTTTAATTGTGTCCGACTCTTCATGACCCCATGGACCAGAGCACGCCAGGCCCTCCTATCCTCCACTGCCTCCCGGAGTTGTGTCAAATTCATGTTGGTCGCTTCGGTGACCCTGTCCAGCCATCTCGTCCTCTGTCGTCCTCTTCTCCTCTTTCTTTCACACTTTCCCAACATCAGGGTCTTTTCTAGGGCGTCTTCTCTTCTCATGAGATGCCCCGCCAAAGGGGAAGTGCATTACCCACAGAGGGCCCCTGGCTGGCACAAGGTTTTGTGAGCATGGATCGGTCAGGGCTGATGGTCCAGTCCAGATAACCAAATGGAGGGTGCCTTCAACGAGAGGAATGTTTTCTGTTTGCTGACTTTGCTGTGCAAAAGGAAGATGGAGGAAATGCGTGCTGTCCTAATTCGGCGGCGTCGGACGCGAGTTCACGTCTTGTGCTGCTGTTCTTGTTACCATTTGCAGAGTTTATTTAGATGGTAGTTTCACTCCAGTGACATGTGGTTTGTCAAAGAGATACAGGAACACACACTAAACAAAGCAGCGGACAAAAAGAATGAAAGAAAGAAAGCAGAGTCTGTGTGTCTGTGCCACTGATTCCAGAGACTAGCCCTAAATATCAACAGCGACTATCGACTCCTGTTCCCTCACTTCACCTCCTTTCCTTGACTCAGCTCCATAATGGTTATCATTGTTATAGTCCATCAAGTCAACTCCAACCTATGGCAACTCTATGAACAAGATATGCCATCCTCAGCTGCCCGGCTCAGCTCTTGTAAACTCAAGCTTGTGGCTTCCTTTAGAGAGTCAGTTGGGTTTTCCTCTTTCCCCACTGACTTCCACTTTTCCCAACATTATTGTCTTTTCCAGAGAACCCTGCCTTCTCATGATGTGCCCAAAGTAGGACAGCCTCGGTTTCAACTTTTTTTTTCTCCAAAGTAAGTTCAGGTTTGATTTGATCCGGGACCCCACTTCTTCATCTTTCTGATAGTTCATCCAGAAAGCTCTCCTTCAGCACAATCACTCCATAACGAAACTTCTGAATTCCCAGGCCCGGTAGGTAACTTACATCTTGCTTTGCCCCAGTCTTCACCTGTCATCTGCCTGCATTTACAGTACAGTGGGGTCTCTACTTAAGAACGTCCCTACTTAAGAACAATCCAACTTAAGAACAGCTCCATTTGCTAAATTTTGCTTCTACTTGAGAACAGAAATCCAAGATAGAACAGGAAAAAAAACCTTTCCTGCTCTTTTTTTAGCCTTAGGTCATCTTAGGTTAAAAAAAATTCTCCCCCTAGTGGTAGAATACGTATTAACCAGCTTTGCATTAGTTCCTATGGGAACTAATGCTTCAATGTACGAACGCACCTCTACATAACAAAAAAACAGCCAGAACGGATTAATTGGTTTTCAGTCCATTCCTATGGGAAATTTTGCTTCAACTTAAGAACGTTTCAACTTAAGAACACCATTCCAAAACGGATTAAGTTCTTAAGTAGAGGTTCCACTGTAGTTTCTATGGACGGAAAAGAGCAGATACGGATTAAATGGTTTTCAATGCATTCCTATGGGAAATGCAGATTCAACATAAGAACTTTTCAACTTGAGAACCACCTTCCAATACGGATTAAGTTCTTAAGTAGAGACCCCACTGTATTTGGATGGTTTGCTCTGAAAGTACTGATGGATGGCTGCACAGTAGCAAACAACCTTAAAGCAATGTCCTGCAAATCTGGTTCATTCCAATTTGGCAGGAAAGGAAGGTGATTCTACGGCACAGGATTAGCTGCTTCCCCAGCCTTCCCCTGGAAAACCCAGGCTTTCTTGTAGACAATAAGAATTTGCTGTCCTTCGGGTAGATCTCGCCAACTCCTGCCCGAGGTCTTGTTTCGACTCCTCTTTCTCCTTTATTACAAATGTCTCCCACAGCACTGAAGGGCAAGAAGTTTCTACTTGAATGTAATGACAGAAGGCCATAATGGTGGACTTCATTCTAGTATCTCCTCCCACCACCATCATCATCAACAACAACAAAGGTGCATCATTTTTTATGGAATTTCATTCCATGTAGGTAGAAGGTAAAGGACTTGGTCAGCGCCAGGTCAAGATATTTTTCTGCAAAATGGGAAAAAATGTGGTGTCTTTTTCTGTCCCAGGAAAGACCAAAAGCTGGTGGTTGACCCTTCTTTCCTCATGCCACCCCCAAACACACCCAATCTCCTCTGGTTCCAGAAAAGAAGCAGTGGCGCACTTCCGTCTTCGCCACCACCTTCAGTCTGCAGCCACATTATGTGGCCATGGATTGAACTGTTCTGTGAAACTCAGATCTTTGTTGCGGGCTTTTGTCCAGTTGCAGTTCCATTATTGCTGCTCTCAGCTGATTATTCCGAAGCTTAACAGGGTCCATCTGGGTTAGTGCCTGGAAAGGGGACGGCTGGGGAAGATGAGGGGTTTCCAGACAGATTTCCAGAATCCTCTCTGAAATTTTAGAAAGCTGCCTCTGCCAGTCAGAGCGGACGTTACTGGACTAGATGCACCGATGGTGGAACTCAACATAAGGCAGCTCTCTATGATTCCTCCACCGCCCTCGAGGCCTCCGGGCGGATATCAAGGTTACAGGGTAGGCCCTGTGGGACATAAAATGCATCCTGATGAGATCTCCTCACCTCCATTTGCTCAACATTTGCTCTGGCGCTTTTTCTCTGCCTTCTGCCCAAAACAGATGCTCTAGGGCGCCAACAGTTGCATCCAGGACACATCACGGGAGCGAAGCAGTAAGGGAAAGCGCACAAAAGTGGGAAGTTCAATTTGCACAGGGTGATAGTCAGGACAAACCAGACCAGCTGGGACCCTGCAGAATCAGCGTGAATTCGCATGGCGGCCCGCGGGAGGAGTGATATTTTGAAACTTTAATGCTCCCGGCCCTGGCGCTTTGGAGGGACACAAAGCTGCATAATTAATATGAAGACACAGCAAAGTGTTTCTAGTATTACACGGGGAAAAAGCATGAATGCATTTAAATATAAACAAGATGAAAAATGTAGGCATGTTTCGCCGGATAAATGGAAGGTTGTTTCCCCCCCTTTCCTGTTGGAAGAGAACATCGTTCCGTGTCGCAGGTGTTCTGCGGAAATGGAAAGGAAAGAGGCCGACAGCAAGCCAGGTGTGTTTTTCTCCATCTTTTTCCTAAATCTATATTTAGATTGCTACCGTTAGGCTGCCTTCCTCCTCCTCTATCTCAGCTCGCTTCTTGTTCTTCCTTGCTTCTCCATTTTATAGGGCAGGTAAAAGCCCATAAGAGCCCCTGTGGCACCTGAAAACAGCCCTGTACCTATGGAAGGCAGGCATGGGGGCTTCTTGTGGGCCATTGGCTAAACTGCAGTCCTGCAGTCAAGACTCTGCCCACAACCTGACTTCAGTCCCAACAGGTTCAGGTAGCTAGCTCAAGGTTGACTCAACTTCCCATCGTTCTGAGGTCAGTAAATTGAGTACCCAGCTTGCCGGGGAGACAATGTGTAGCCTGCATAATTAAATTATAAACCACCCAGAGAGAGCTTCAAGCACTGTGGGGCATATATAAACAGCATACTTTGCTTTCACTGCATCAGTTTAGTGACCTTTTCTTCTGTTCTATCCTTACCTCAGTTTTCCTGAGTTAATAAATAGTACATTTCCTTTTTTCGCTTTACTGCCAGTCTCCTGACTGATTTTTACTGCCTTTGCTAGTCGCTACGCTACCGTGCTCTACCTCTAAAATGGCAAAGAACCCCAGCTTTCTCCTTTGCCCCCACCCACCACTCTTCCATGTAGCAAAGACCGGGGGGGGGGGGGAGTAGAGGATCTGGCCGCAAAGTCTTGCCCGAAAGATAAGCACGGAAAGTCGCCGGGAGGCAAAATTACTCACCGTCTCAGAGTTCATTGTGAGGCTGGACATTCATCCAGATGGAGGTAGCCTGCGGTGGTCACATCCTGCTTGCTTATGGGGCTCTTCAGGGGACATTAAAATACTAAGAGGTGCTCAGAGGGGCTTCCAGAGTTATAATTTATTTCCAGAATGGTTTGATTTAAGTTTCCTCCCCAATCTCCATTTCTTACTGGCTGTCACTGCAAGCCGCAGTAATTACTTTCCGCCAGAGACGACTGAATTTTTTAAGCTCGCAGAGTGGTTCTGCCTAATTTTAATGGGTAAAGATGCTTTTCCACCATGGCCACTTCATCTCCCTCACCTGCCCAGTTCAGAGGTACTGAAGCCCAACGGCTCATGTCTTGACTTGAACCCTCCAAGACCTGGCCGGCAGTTTCAGTTTTTCTTGGTTTGATGTGGCTTCAGATTGAAGTGTGTGCAATTTTAATTGTTAAAGATGTAGGAAGCAGCGTGCTTATTTGGTGGCTTCTAGAAGATTTGGTGTCTCAGCGTCCGTTCTCTTGCTGTGACACAAGAAAGAAGGAATGGCTCTCGTACAAGGCTTTACAAATGGCAGTGGTTTATTCAGTCATATAATCTCAAAGCTGAAAGGACCCAGAAGGCCTTCTAGTTCTGCTCAGCCCTTGCAGCGATAAAGGAAATCCAGTTTTATAGTTCCTACACGACTGCTTTCCAGACTCTGCTTTAAAGCATAGGTAAAGGTAAAGGTTTCCATGATCACTGCAGATGGTGACAGCAGCCACGAAATTAAAAGATGCTTGCTTCTTGGGGGGAAAGCAATGACAAACCTAGACAGCATCTTAAAAAGCAGAGACATCACCTTGCCAACAAAGGTCCACATTGTCAAAGCTATGATTTTTTCCAGTAGCAATGTATGGAAGTGAGAGCTGGACCATAAAGAGGGCTGACCGCTGAAGAATGGATGCTTTTGAGTTGTGGTGCTGGAGGAGGCTCTTGAGAGTCCCCTGGACTGCAAGGAGAACAAACCTATCCATTCAGAAGGAAATCAACCCTGAGTGCTCACTGGAAGGACTGATCCTGAAGCTGAGGCTCCAATACTTTGGCCATTTCATGAGAAGATAAGACTCCCTGGAAAAGACCCTGATGTTGGGAAAGAGTGAAGGCAAGAGGAGAAGTGTGAAAGCAAGAGGAGGAGATGGCTGGACAGTGTCATTGAAGTGACCAATATGAATTTGACCCAACTCTGGGAGGCCGTGGAAGACCGGAGGACCTGGCATGCTCTGGTCCATGGGGTCACAAAGAGTCGGACACGACTTAACGACTAAACAACAAAAGGTAAAGGTTCCCCTTGACAGTCCAGTTGTGTCCAACTCTAGGACATGTTGCTCATCACCGTCTCCATGCCATAGAGCCAGCATTTGTCCATAGACAGTTTCCGTGGTCACGTGGCCAGTGCGACTAGACACGGAATGCCATTACCTTCCCACCGAGGTGGTACCTATTTATCGACTTGCATTTTTCCATGCTTTTGAACAGCTGGGTTGGCAGGAGCTGGGACAAGCGATGGGAACTCCCTCTGTCACATGGATTCAATCTTCTGACGGCTGGTCTTCTGATCATGCAGCACAGAGGCTTCTGCGGTTTAACCCACAGCGCCACCACGTCCCTGACACTTTAAAGCATACAACAAGGCAATTTTATCACCTTCTGGGCCTCCTGTTGCATTGACAAAGAGGTTCTTGATTTTTCATAGAAGTGTAGATTAATTCTGCTGGAAGGGGCCTGTAAGGACATTGAGTCCAACTTCCCTGCTCACGGTAGAAATCCAAACCAGAGGATATCTGCCAGGTGGTTGCCTAAATTTCTCTTGAAGGTCTCCAGAGCTGGAGTGCTCACCACCTTCCGAGGTGATGAGTTCCATTGTCGTCCTGCTCTAACAGTTATGAGGTTTTTCCTAATATTCTCCATCTTTTGTCTAATAGGCTTTCAGATACTTGCAGACTTCTCCCCTGTTTCCTGTCGTTTGGTCTTTGCGCTAAATGTACAGCAGTTGGTTGAGGATTCTTTTGTGACGACGATCCCTTGACGGTGTTCTATTTCTTCAAGTTCTATCCTGCTTGTCTTCCAGGAGTGGAACCTTAAAGCATGGGATATGTCAAATGCTGTTCTTACATGCCATCGGGTCACTTTTGATAGATGGCGACTAAATGAATTGACCTCCTCCAAAAGATCGTGTCATTCACTACTGTCCTCACGTCTTGTAATCCAAAGGTCAGGAATTCCCTTATGGAGCCAGGAAACTGTGCAAAACTGCACGAGCCTCATGATGCTATTTGATCATGAGGAAAACATAGTTCCCAGTCATGCACAGAGTGCGACAACAGGTCCTGGACTGAATAGCCCATAGCTGTCCCTGTAACAGTAAGCCCTAGTTCCTCTGTAAATAAAGATCTGTTCCCAAAGATGTAAATCCTTACAGGTTAAGGGCATAACCTCTGGTGCGCCAGAATGCCCTTTGCATCTAAGGAAGTGGACTCAGCCTTCTGAAATCTTCCAATAAATGTGTAAATCCTTAAGGTGCCACGAACCCCCTTTCTTGTTTTTCTACAACAGACGAGGAGTGCAACTTCCCTGGAATCTACTCCAGGTGGGAATCAGGGATTTAACTTGTCTTTTGTCTTGTTTCCACATGTGAGAAGGGGAAATGGAAAGCATGTTCTCCTGGCCTAGGTAAAGGTAAAGGTTCCCCTTGACATTTAGTCTAGTCGTGTCCAACTCTAGGGCGCGGTGCTCCTCCCCGTCTCCAAGCCATAGAGCCAGCGTTTGTCCGAAGACTGTTTCCATGGTCACGTGGCTGGCGCGACTAGACACAGAATACTGTGACCTTCCCACCGAAGTGGTACCTATTTATCGAATCGCATTTTTACATGCTTTCAAACGGCTAGGTTGGCAGGAGCTGGGACAAGCGACAGGGGCTCACTCTGTCCCGTGGATTCGATCTTACGACTGCTGATCTTCTGACCTTGCAGCACAGAGGCTTCTGCAGTTTAATCCACAGTGCCACCGCGTCCCTCTTCTCCTGGCCTACAAGACAGCAATTGTATGTGGAGTGTTTTCATTTCAAGTTTAGTATCTTTTTTTCCCTCAAAGGCAGAGTTCAATGCCATGTGGACACCCAACATGTTTGAAAAAGGAGAGGTCGGGGAAGGAAAAGACTGAGCATTCAAGTTCTTCAGAACCATTCAACAAGCTGGATGCTACCAAACCTGGGAAGTTGCAGAAAAGTTCGAAATTCATTTTTGCCCAGATGTTTAAGACCATGGGAGGTGCTGTTACTTCCAAATGGGGACTGGAAGCACAGCCAGCCAGTAATAACGGTATTGCTCAGCTCTGCTCCTTTATTTTATTGACAGCCAGGAGACTCCACTTCTGTGTGTTTGCAGGACAGTTTTTCCTTCTTTCCCTTTTGTACAAATTGCAAAAACTGAACAAATAAAATGGCCAGAGTTATAAATAAGCTACACAATTAACAGCTGTTTGATCCTGTCCTAAGGGCTGGGGCTCCATCCTCTCAAATCCTGGCGTGTGGACTTTGGTGGCCCGTTGTGCTTTTACGCTCCTCAAATTAAAGACCTCAGGATTCCAGATGATGGAGCTGTAGCAGTTAAAGTGGAATCAGACGGCTACTGCTGTGTTGTGCGGCACCCCTTTATATGTTATGCTGAATATTCTGATGGATATTAACAGGGAAAGTAAGATAAATGACAGTTGAATGGAATTCAACAGGGAGAGATGTAAGATCTTGCACATCGGGGGGGGGGGGACTAAACATCCCTTCCTTGGACTTGTGTGATTAGGATTCTGGGAGTCCATAGCCCAAAAAAGGTATTATTTTCAGAGCGAAGTACCTCAAGAGGAATGCATGTGGACAGCCCTAGATTGGAGCCACTATGGGCTCCTATATTTTCATAGAATCATAGAACAATTGAGTTAGAAGGGGCCTCTAAGGCCATCGATTCCTGCTGAGGGCAGGAGCCCAAATCAAAGTAGCTCTGACAGAGGGTTGCCCAATTTTCCCTTGAAGGCCTCCAGCGTTGGAGCACTCACCACCTCCCGAGGTCATGGGTTCCCCTGTCGTACCGCTCTAACAGTTAGGAAGTTTTTCCTGATATTCAACCTAAATCTGGCTCCCTGTATCTTGAGCCCATGATAACGTGCCCTGCACTCTGGGATGATTAGGAACAGATCCTGCCCCTCCTCTGTGTGGCCACCTTTACAGGGACTTGAGACCATAAGTTCGTCAGATCGGGGAGAGGCTCTTGATTTTACAACAGACCGTTCTTTGGTGTTGCGACAGTGTCACTTTCATACAATGGTGCCTGTGTTTGTGGATGTCCCTTCTGACCACGATTGTCTCCTAAGGAGAATAAAATTTACCCCACCACCTTCGGGCCGTCTTTCTCAAAGTTTATGCATGGTCTGCATCCGGAGGGCTTTGCTACCGCTCGGGCGAGACCGGTTGACGGGAGAAGGGGGAAGTGGGGAAAAGCGCCAGCAAGAGTGGCCAGATTTGTTTTCATGGCTTTTAATGAAATATCAATGGATGGATATTTTATTTTGCTGTGAATATGAAATTCCGCCGCTGACCTGTCAAGCTCTCATTTTCAACAAGAACTTTATTTCACACCTCCAGACAGGCCGGGAAATTAGGTTTTTTTTTCCCCCACTAAGATCTCTCGTTAGGGATTACAAAGTGAGCACGGTGCGGTGCAATTGTGGCACCATTTTTATTCTCCCCTCATGACTGTGGACTTGAGCGTGCCGAGCCTGTCTGACTAAGGGGAGCAATAGATTGTCGGCAGCAGGAAGGAAGGAAGGCGAGGGAGTTACCTCAAGCAGCCCTACCAGGCTGAGAGCGATCGGGGTTTCATAAGGTTTCCATTTAACTGCCCTGTGACAAAACATGTACCGAGAAACAGACTGTATCCTTATTCAAGAAACTTGATCACTTGCACTCAATACTGAAGATCATATTGTCTCGGTAGCTCCATACCGATCTGTATGCATCCATCTGTGGATGTGTGTCAGGCACAGAAAGATCTTCCTGTTTCACTTTTTATAAGGTTCATATTCTCCCCACTCCCAGTACAAGTTGGTTCTGCATTGCTTTACCAGTATGAATTATGCCAAAATTAATGCTGCCACGAATATAGAAGCAATTTTTTTACATGCATGTGAAGATCCACGTGTTTTTATCTATTCCATTTCCTCGAGACATGAGGTTCTCCCTGATCTACACATTTCTGGGCTTTGTTTGATCACAGGACTGTACTGTAAAATTTGTAGAAAACCAGGGGACCATTGTGTATTTTGTTATGCATGCGTGCATGGGTTCAGGAAGTGTGAGTTTGGGCTGATCAGAACAGGAGGCAAAGCAAAGGAGTTTCACCCCATTAGCTACAGGGAGCGAGGGGAGGGAACAGATTATGCAGTGAGGATCATCTTTGGGTGTGTGAATTAATAGCGTAGCTGTAACGAGAGGAGGGCGACCAGGGCTTCGGACTGAAGGTGCCATAATCTAGAAAGTGAAACACTTGCCTCTTATAAGGGTGCAAACTATTGGGAGAGATTGCCCAGAGCTCTTCGTTTTGGGACCCTCGGTAGGCTGATGACTCTCCCAATTCTACTTCTCTTTTCCATTTAATTCCAAGGAAGCCGTTTCTCTTCCAAACCAATGCCTGGTGGCCACAATGAACTGGATGAGGGTAGACACGCTAAAGCAGCAAGGTGCCAATCGGTGAGAGCATATCTTATCCCACAAGTCTAAAAACGTCCCTTTTGTTTCTTTGTGGGGCACAAAATACATCAGGAAAAACACCCTGTGGAGAATACCCCCAAGTGCTAGGGCTCTTTTGGAGAGGTGCTTCTCCAGCGTCTAACCCGTGTTGGACGTGCCTCCCAGGAATTTTTCTGTGGTAGCCCCCATGTTCTCCCAAGAACAGTTCATTCAGCTTCTTCCAGCACCAGATTTGGTTATGGCTTTCTGTATCCATAAGTGACAGAGTGAGCTCCCGTTGCTTGTCTCAGCTCCTGCCAACCTAGCAGTTCAAAAGCATGTAAAAATGCAAGTAGGTAAATAGGTACCACTTCAGTGGGAAGGTCACAGCATTCTGTGTCCAGTCGCGCTGGCCACGTGACCATGGAAACTATCTAGTGACAAACGCTGGCTCTACGGCTTGGAAACGGGGATGAGCACCGTGCCCTAGAGTCGGACATGAGTGGACTAAATGTCAAGGGGAACCTTTATCTTTATGTTCTGTATCCTGTCCCTTCCAGTGGCTTTGTTGTAGAAGAGGGACTTTGATTTGTGGTCTAAGACCAAAAACACAACTTCCCCATTTCTTTTGGTACCCTTTATTTGCATCGTGCCTTTCCATTGGAAGCACAGAGAAGGAATGATAGAAATGTGATTCTTGGAGGGGGGACGAATTTAAGCCCAGCATTTCAGATTTCTCGATGGCCATTCTTTTTAATTCTTCCATGCCAACTTGTGCTGAACTGGGCTTTGTCATTCTGGGCCAACGTCCAAAGTGGGAGGGGTGTGTGGGTGACTACAGCCGGCCACCCACCGTGACCACTGTCACCTTTGCCCCCCCTATCCGCTCCCTGGCTCGTGCGAGAGACTCCCGGTTTCCACCATCTCTGCAGTAGGTCGAGATGGCCTGGTCGGAGCCTGGCGAACAAAGAGTGTCTCTGTCCAGGATTAATTAAGCGAATCGTGAGATCTAATTAAGGACTGGTCTGGTGATAATTACCAGGAAATGTATGCATTAAAAATATTCATTTGTCAATGAAGTGTAATTAAGAGTACTGTTTGGGAAAGGATCGATACCCATGCTTTCGAGAAGGGGTGAGAGAGAGAAAGAAATTAAGGGAAATTCTTGCATCCTTACATGAATCAAAAACCTTGATTGAGAGGCTGGAGATGATTCTCCCCTCGCTTTCCTTTCCTAATACCAAGTGTTCTGCATCAAGAGTTTCTCCCTGCTTTCTTTCTCTTTTCGCCCCTCCTTTGTCTTGCACAACAGTTTGTTCCTTGTTGCGTTGGTCAAATAGATTATAGATTTGTTAGAGGAGGAAAGAATGACAGGTGAAAAAAGAGAGGGGAGAAAGAGAAGAGAGAGAGAGAGAGAGAGAGAGAGAGAGAGAGACTTGTCACCAATAAAAGCCACTTTTTCCCAGAAGATGCTTGTTAATCCAGGATGCAGAGCTCTTGTCGTGAGAGCCCGATGCTATGAGAGATGGGCTTCCCTTGCACATGAATCCCTCACCTCTTTATACTTGATTACAGTGGATCTGGCAAGGCTGTTGTTTACATAGAGAAGGGGTGTCTCAAAGCTGTTGAAGCAGCACCCTGCAAAGCTGGGGACAACTTTTTGCTTACTTTGTTCTGGCAGGCAGGAGTGCAACATTGCAAAGGTTTTCTCCCAACTGGGTGATATGACCAGAAGTTAAGTGTGTTCATCCTGTTTTCCAGTGTTTCTGCACGTCATTTGCAGACATACTTCTGCGCAAAATCAGACCTGTATTTTGTGCATCAAATGCCGTATTTTGGATAGGAAATCTTTTGTTCTGCCCAAAGAAGGCTGTTCCTTTGAACATACATACACAAACAAACAAAAATATCAAGATTTAAATTTCGAAATCCAAGGTTTTAGCATGAAACCCGCAGAGGCTAGTCTTTTCGCTCTTGCACATGAGCAAAAAAAAACACCCTCAGAGTTGTTGCCCATTTTGGGGGATCAGGGCTCTTGATTTGTCCAGCCGTCCCTTTGCTGTTGAGAAAGAGAAAAATTGAAAAAAGAAATGATTACGTCCTTCGACTAGGCAGCAGAAGGGAACCTTGGCAGCTTGTTTCATTAACAGTATAAAAATGCATATTGTTGGTCTTCTTGTTGTTGTTTAGTCATTTAGTCATGTCCAACTCTTTGTGACCCCATGGACCAGAGAGCACGCCGGGCCCTCCTGTCTTCCACTGCCTCCCGGAGTTGGGTCAAATTCATGTTGGTCGCTTCGATGACCCTGTCCATCCATCTCCTCCTCTGTCGTCCCCTTCTCCTCTTGCCCTCACGCTTTCCCAACATCAGGGTTGGTCTTGGGTTTTGCTGGTCTTGGGTATGGTGAACTCTAGGTCTGAGGCATGCATTTGTGATTTGAACACAAGGCTGTCTAGATGATTCTCCATCTCAGCACCTCACACAATCCCTGCCTGCCAGCACTGTGATTTGAGAGCGGAAGTTCTTGCTTTGCTAGAGCTGTCAGAGAACAAATCCCTCTCCCTTCCTTATAATCTTGCAACTTCAGAGCTGGAAGGGACCCTCTAGATCATCAAGTCCCTGTCAAGGAGGCACAGCCGGGAATCAGACTCCCAAACTGTGGCTCCACAGCTAGAGACGTAAATCCCTGAGCTATTGTCATCGTGCCATCTTGTCACAACAAGTTGTACCCATGAATTCGTTAATGGAGAGGATCTTTCTGGGCAAAAGTCTGAATTTTTCTCTTTTCCTTATTTCTTGACCCACATTTTCTTATATTGTTTTAGAATACTAGAGGACCTTTAAAAAAATAATAACAGAAATCTACCTTTGTAGATCTTAGAGAAGTTGCTATTCTCATAGAATCATAAAATCATAGAATGGTGAAGTTGGAAGGGGCCTATAAGTCCATCAACTCCAATTCCTTGCTCAATGCAGAAATGCAAATCAAAGAATATCTGCCAAGTGGTTATCAAACTTTCTCTTCAATGCCTCCAGCGTTGGAACACTCGCCACCTCCCGAGGACATTGGTTCCATTGTCGTACTGCTCTAACAGTTAGGACGTTTTTCCTGATATTCCACCGAAATCTGGCTTCCTATAACTTGAGCCCATTGCAGTCCATTTTAGAGAGTAATTCCCAGAATCCCCCATCTGTCATGCTGGCTGGAGGATTCCTGGAATGGAAGAGCAGAGTTATTTTTCCAAGCTCTCTGTCTTCTGCAGGTAGGAGGAAAGAGAGCACCATTCCTTTATCCTTCTCATAGATGCACTAATGGGTGAGCCTCCTGTTCTTCTCCATGTTCCCTTTCTTTTCCTACAGGGGGCCTCGTCAAGCCTGGTGGTCAAGTTCGCCGACACAGATAAGGAGCGTACAATGCGGCGCATGCAGCAGATGGCCGGGCAGATGGGCATGTTCAACCCCATGGCGATCCAGTTTGGAGCATACGGCGCCTACGCACAGGCAGTAAGTGTAGATACAGCATGGGGCAGGCTAAAGGGACTGGGTTTTGCTCAACATCTGCTTTTTTTTTTAAAAAAAAAAAAGGTGATTTGGCCATTCCACATAGGGAGAACAAGAGACCACTTTCTTTTCTTTGGCTACCCATAGTTGATCCTTAAAAAGCAGAGTTGGTTGATGTTATTTTTGGGGTGATCACTCCCAAAAAAACCAATTACCAATGTGGCCATTGTCTAGGGTGTCCAGAGAAATTCTGGAAGCTGAAACCCAAAAAAGAGAGAGAGTAATATTTCCGAGATCTGCATAGAACTGATTCCTATCAGCAGAAGGAGCACAATGTCTGTAGCTCTTTCAAGCTGCAGGTGAGAGAAGAAACGCCAGTCTGGACGTTTCCCCATGGGAAACATGCAAATAGAAGATTTTCTTTCATGAACAGGAGAATTTAAATAGCTTGACTTATGGGCCTCTCTTTCCACCTTTCACCTGAAGTGGTTCACCTCAAGAAGGCCTTGACTACTTCAGGCTAGTTGCAGAAAATCAGTGCTGCACACAGTTTCTGTACATATGCATCTTAAGGATTTTAAGGTATTTTGTTGCTTAGTTGTTAAGTTGTGTCCAGCCCTTTGTGACCCCATGGACCAGAGCACACCAGGCCCTCTGGTCTTCCACTGCCTCCCAGAGTTGGGTCAAATTCATGTTGGTTGCTTTGATGACACCGTCCAACCATCTCGTCTTCTGTCGTCCCCTTCTCCTCTTGCCTTCACACTTTCCTAACATCAGAGTCTTTTCCAGGGAGTCTTCTCTTCTCATGAGATGGCCAAAGTATTGGAGCCTCAGCTTCAGGATCTGTCCTTCCAGTGAGCACTCAGGGTTGGTTTCCTTCAAAATTGGTAGGTTTGTTCTCTTTGCAGTCCAGGGGACTCTCAAGAGTCTCCTCCAGCACCACAATTCAAAAGCATCAATTCAGTTTTAAGGTATACGCCATGGCAAGTTAACAATGCTTATTCTTGATAGTCCAGAAGTGGACAGATCAAAAGGAAAGGAAAAACACAATGTGTGGGCAGGTGTACAGAATGAAAGAAAGCAGAAAGAAAGAAAGCAGATACTGTATAGTACTGGAACAGAGATGTTTCATAGATAACCAAGCAATAACTCATGGGTGTGTTCCATGTCTTCGGTAATCTTGCACAAAACCTTTTTTCTGGACTCTCCTGAGCTAGGCCATCATCTCCGACTCCTCCAGAAGCTGCCTGGGAAGACTCAAAAGTCAGAACCTAGCCCATAGGAAACTCTGATGGAAAGACAAGCAATTTGTGGTGGGGTGTATAAGATTGTGAAATTAGAAATAAAGCGGGAGAGAGGGTCATGTGTGCATTTTATCCAGAATATACTACCTGCAGTGAGGTTAGTAAGGAGGAAATAGAGCAGGGCTGTCCTCCATGAGCGAGGTCCCCATAAGACTAATGCTCCCTTTTGGACTTCATGCAGAAGATGGGATGCAGGTGTCCTCCAAGACGTTTCCCTTAGGCACTCCCAAATCCCAACGTTTTCTGGACAAAAAGCAAACTGCTGCTCCTATCGGTTTCCGGGAGAGGAGACTGAATAGGTCAAAGCCATGCTTCGACAAACCCAAATGTCTATCAAATCAAGAAGGGGACTTCTAGCCATTCCTAGTTTCATTTCTGCTGTTGTTGATCTGTGAAGATCCTCCGTCCTCCAGGCAAGGTCATCTGGAAGTTGAGTCATGGCAACTGGACTTCTTTCTTGTTCGGTTGAAACTTTTCGCTACTCGTCCAAGTCGCTTCTTCAGTCTGAAGAGAGTTGGTAGGAGACCTCTGATGTTGTTGGTTTTTAGCATCTGCTTTTTTTTAGCATTTCTCTCGCTGTGGGCCTTTCAGATGGCCTTGATAGCTGAAAATCAGCCCCAACGGCCATGCCTGATCTAACGGATCAGCCTTCCATCTTCTTCTTTTTTTACAACATTTTTTTAGGTTGGTTAACTCTTTCTTTGTCAAGGCTATTAGACAGTGGGCACCACATAACACACATAACACATGAGAACATAATAATATAAGGAGAGCCCTGGTGGATCGGGCCAAGGGCCCCTCTGGTCCAGCTTCCTGTATCTCACCGTGCCCCCCACCAGATGCCTCTGGGAGCACAAGAGACAAACAGATCCCTGTCTCCTGATCCCCCTTGTCTGCATCTGGCCTTTGGAGGTCACTTCCTTCAAAGCCTGGAGATCATTCCTCCCCATCATGGCTTGTCACCTGCGATGGACTTTTCCTCCACAAATCTGTCCCATCCCCTTTTCAAGGCATCTAGGCCAGATGCCCTCACCACATCCTGTGGCAAGGAGTTCCACTGACTAACAAACTGCTGGGCCAAGAAAGATTTTTCTTTGCTCTGTTCTCACTCTCCCAACACTCCATGTGAGGATTGCTTGGAGGGGTTCAGTCAGGGTCGGCCCAAGATATTTTGCTACCTGAGGCAGATCAACTTAGGACATGTCCCTAACAATCTAAATGTAGCTGAACTGTACCCAAAGCCAGTCAAATAACTTTACCCCATAAAAAGTACGGGGGTAAAACTTTCCATGACAAAAAGGAAAAGGAAAAGCTTTTTAAAAAGCCATGTCTGTGTAACACCCCAAATCTGCTCCCTGTAAAGAAATTTCCCCTCATTCTGCCTAACGGCAGGGCCGGCTTTGCATCTGAGTATCCTTTATTGGCAGCAGAATTCGTAATTCAGCTGGGGCCTTGGTTTGTTCCAGTCAAGTTCCTTCCCTTAAGGAAGGGAGTAGGGAAAATTAAATCAATGAGGGTTCAGCCAGCCCTTCATCTCAGGGCAGAGGGAGGCAAGGAAGCGACCCACTGCTTCTTTTAATGGCCTTGTGTCAAACGAAGACACGCTCTGGAGGTTTTACAGGAGATAGTCATGACCCTTGCCGGAACCTGTTCACCTCCCATAAATCTTCCCAGAGAGACGTCCCCGGGGGCTGGCTCTCTCGTTTGCAATTCTCCTCTGGCTTTCTGGGGCGAGAGGGATTCTCTCCCCTTGCACACCAATGGGATGGCTCTGGATTTCACCTCCTTCTGCCCGAAGATCCTTCTGCATTTAACTCATCCCACAATAATGACCGGGGCCATGAAATGTAAGAAGGAAACAAGAGGAAGTTGCGTTTTTGGAATACTGGCTCCATACGGGGGGGGGGGGGGAGGGAGGCTCAGGGCTTCTGGGAGTTGTAGTAAAAGAGTGTAACTAATCACCGCCAGCCACCATCTTAGAACGGTAGAGCCGGAAAGGGACCCCGAAGGATCATCGAGTCCAACCCCTGTTGAGGAGGCACAGTGGGGGGATTCTGCAGCCACACCTCCGTCGACCCCTGAGCTTTCCAGCTTCCCAAAGCTTTGTTCAGAAAACAGCTACTAAGGGTGAAGCAGCCAGCGTCACCCCCACTGCCAATGTGTCCCGTTCCAGCCTCTCGGTCCAGTGCCGTTTGTGGTTTTGTGCTGTCAAATCAGTTACGATATAGGGCGACCCGATGATATGATGGCCTCCCGAAGATTCCATCATTTACAGCCCTGCTTAGATCTTGCAAGCTCAAGGCGATGACTTCCTTTTTCGAGTCAGTCTATCTCCCATCTCCATCTTCCTCATTTCCTACTGCCTTCCACATTTCCTAGATCCACTGCCTTTTTCCAGTGAGTTTCATCTTCCCCTAATGCGGCCCAATGTATTATAGCCTCCGTTTAGTCATTTTGATTTCTGTTGAGTGTTTGGACTTGGTTTGATCCAGCTGATCCCTTTCAGTATGTTCAAAATGCTGGCTGGGCCACAGAAATCACAAGCTGTAGAAGTGCTATTTCGTTTTTCAAGAAAACAGATTAGTAGCTTGTTTTCCCCAAATCTATGCTTCAAAGTGACCTGGGTATTAGCTCAGTACTTTTTATAACAGCCCTGAGACGTAGATCCTTGTGTTACGCCTAGGTCCAATAGTCTCTGTGAAGTTGCCCATTAAAGGAGGCAATATTCATAAAATATTGGCGTCGGAAGGGGCCTCTAAGGCCATCAAGTCCAACCCCCTGCTCAGTGTAGGAATCCAAGTCAAAGCAGATCTAACAGAGGATTGTCCAGTTTTCTCTTGAAGGCCTTTACTGCTGGAGCACTCACACATGATGGTGCAATACAGTCTTTTTCCTGAATCCGGTCTTTGGTCAACTTTCACCCTTGACGTAGTCTTTGTCGCCAATTAATTTTCTCTCTAGGGTCTTCGTTAGACATCACTCTCCACCTCTGTTCACAAAGATCCTTTCCAAGCCTTTCCAGACTGTTTGAAATGTTAGTTTTGGGATGCTCATTCCCCAAATCCCCCGATAGGATGGGTTTCCAAAAACCTTTGATCCCTTCACCAAGGGCCAAGGATGAAATCTGGGACCTTTGGGTGCAGTGGCTGTGTCTTCTCCTTCCCTGGTTGATTACCCTTTTAGCTGCAAGACTCTTTGAGACAACCCCACTTCCCTCTTCCTCACCCCTTCTTATTTTGGTGTGCTTTACCCAATCAGCCGCTCTCTGGTTCATTTGTGGAACAGATTCCAAGCAGTAGAAGGAGGGGTGGCTTTTCCTCAAAGGGGGCGACGCACATACAGTGGTGCCTCACTTAACGAGGATAATCCGTTCCAGCAAAATCGCTATAGAATGAAATCCTCGTTAAGCGAACATAAAAAGCCCATTGAAATGCATTCAAACCCGGTTAATGTGTTCCATTGGGCTGAAAACTCACTGTCCAGTGAAGATCTTCCATAGGGGCAGCCATTTTCGTTGCCCATAAAGCGAGGAATCTGTCCAAAAACACAGCAGGGAGCCATTTTACACAACCTGTGGCCATTTTGAAGCCACCGATCAGCTGTTTTAAAATCATCGTAATGCGACGAATCGGTTCCCAAAGCAGGGAACCAATCATCACAAAGCTAATTTTTCCTATTAGAGCATTGTTTTGCGATCGCAAAAGCGATCGTAAAAAGTTCATCACATAGCGGTTTCATCATTTAAGAAAGCAATCGTTAAGCGAGGCACCACTGTACACACATGTGATGGTGTCGGTGGTATTTGGAACAAAAAGCCCTGCTATTGTGCAGCAATAGAAAAGGGCTCCTAATCACGCCATCAGTAATTACAAAGAAGAGTAAATCACTAATTAAAATGTGAAAGTGGCTTGCGCGGCAGGCAGTAAGAAAGGGTAATTAACAATCAAACAGGAAGGTTCCACCTTGACACCAAGATGATGTGTGTGGAGATACAGGAAATCATAGCAAGGTCCGGCTTTTTCTCCAGCGCTTTCATTTCCGAAGGATCTGAGGACTTTTTTTTTTAATGCAGGAACACTGATTGTGGGGGAATTCATCGGGGAGGGGGAGGTTTGCAATGTATTCCCTGCTCAGCAACAGCAACCAATTAAAACTTACAGGAAAGATGGCTAGAAGGTTGGAGCAGTGCCTTCTGAATTGGCCGCCTCTAAATCTTGAAACCCTAAGGAATTGAAACAAAGGTGGCGATAAGCTAAGAGTAGGTCTGTGTGAAATATTCATCCATTTCTATTTGGGAAGGCGAAATACTGCCCTTGAGGGGACAGTCTTCCACCTCCCTCTAAATTCGGCACAGGCTAACTTTGTTCAAGCCCGCCATCGTTCTCCTGATCTGCTGTGTCTTCCATGGCCTTTTCAAAAGGCTTTTCTTTCTGCAACGAACCTTCTTGGGGATGCTAAACAGTTAGGGACCGTGGGGGTGAAAAAGATGGCCTCGCAACAAGAGTTCTTTTCAAGCATCAGCATGAGATGGATGGACTCCCTAAAAGAAGCCACACGGTTGAGTTTGGAAGAGCGGAGAAGGGCCATCAAGGACCAAACCTTTGGGAGATCTCTCTTTCTGAGGATCTCCATAGGTTGGAGGGTGACTTGACATCGCATAACAACAGCAACCATGTGAATGTGCTCACTCTATGAAGAAGGGAGCATCCTCGCATGGGCCCCCTCCATCATCACTTCTGTCCTCTTCCCCCCCCCCCGAAGATGTGGAGGGTGACAAGATGTCCAAAAAGGGAGGGCTCGGCTACCTGGATAAACTCTCCGCAGAAGTCAAGACCCTGGGAAATGAGGCTTCCCATGTCATGTGCAGAGTGCCCAGGGTTAGATGAACTCACTCTCTTTAGATTTGCCCCCTGCCACATGCAGGATTGTGATCAGTATAATTATAATGATGATGTGCCCTTAAGTCAGTTGTGACTTAACAGTGACCTCTTCCATGGATTTCTTCTGTCTCCCAAATAGAAGAGCTGGATAAGGCTGGTGTTGGGCCCCAGGAAGGGTTGTGGACATGCTGCCATCGAAAGCAGATGAAGCCGCTTTCCCGAGGTGCTGCCCTCACTCGCCTTGAGCGAACCCGTTTGCCCTTTGTGCACAAAAATATGACAAAATGCTGTCACCAGCGCTTGGGGAGACAGCTCTTCCTTTCGGCTTCACCTCCGCTCGGTGCTTTCCTGCCATTCAACTTGAGAAACCTTAACTAATTAATTGGATGCATTTTAGCCAAATGGTTTATTAATGAATGGATTCAATCTGCATACATTTGCAAAGGGGAAAAAAATGTTGTCATTCTGACAGGAGATGCAACGCTTCCTTTTGTTTTTGGATGAAGCAAACACAGGTCATGACGGGCATTAACTTAGAAGACACCACATTCTATTTCAAACATACCCAGAAGACTGCTTTTTTCACGTACATGTACAGAGAAAGAGACAGAGATTAATATAGGGCGATGATCAGATCAACTTAAGCCTGAAGTATCTCTGGAAGCAAAAAAATGTTGAAATGGAGGCTGTCCTCCTTTGGCCACCTCATGGGAAGGCAGAATTCTCTGGAGAAGACAATAATGATAGGAAATGTTGAAGGCAGCAGGAAAAGAGGACGGCCCAATGAAAGATGCCACAAGCTTGAGTGTACAAGAGCTGAGCAAGGCTGGTGAAGACAGGACATTTTGGAGATTGCTTATTCGTAGGGTCGCCATAAGTCAGAGGCAATTTGATGGCACATAACCACAACAGCGATGATCAGAATGTGGTCACTTTTATTTTTGGTGCTACACTTTCCAGAATCTCCAGTTGGGATGACCACAGCTGGAGGATTTAAGGAATAGTAATAAAAAGGTACCATATTTTTGTGTGTATAAGACTATACTTTTGTCTAAAATCTTTAGACTAAAAATTGAGGGTCGTCCTATACACGGAAGTAAGCTGAGGAAAGAACAAAAATAAGTGGAGGGGAAAGCAGGAATCAACGTGATCCTGCAGGGCTTTGATACCTGCTTTCCCCCTACACTTGCTAAGCCCTACTTAGATTTCTTAATTTTGGGTTAGAAAAGTGGGGGCGTCCTATACATGGGGGCATATTATACACTGAAAAATTTTATTATACGGTATAAAATATTATACGGTAACTGTTCTGTGCCTTGACCCCCTCACATGTCAGGGAAAGCTTGTAACTGCATAAAATGTATATCACTTCCAAAAGTCACCACAAGGGGGCACAGCCATGAGTGACAGATGTATTTTGTAAAATTGAGATATACGCTGTTCCGCTCCTGTATAAAAAAATTGGATTCCTGGTTGCATCACAGAAATGCTAGGAGGATTGCCAGACAGAAGGTGGAGAACGCAAGGATGATAAGAACAATCCTAGTGATCTGTATCACTGACCATCTAACCTAGTAAATTATTTCTAACAGTGGACAGTTCAATTTTTAGGATAGCATGAGTGTTCAG